>NC_063064.1:639938-903134 GCF_018812025.1 Megalobrama amblycephala
TCAGTACATTCAGCAGCACACTTTACCATATTTCCAAGACAATTAAAAATAAGAATGAAATTACATATAAAAATGAACTTGAAGCATGATGTAAGTGGGTCAGAAAAGCACTGGAACTAAATGCATTTAATGCATTACATTTAAACTATTACACATTTTGAATTAATTGTAAATGCAACTAAGTGCCCAAAAACATTACATTCAGTTTCTTCTTTTAAAGAATATTATTTCCATAATAAGTATGCTAAAGTGTATTTCCAGGTTTTTCTTGACTACGGGAATCCCGAATACTGAAAAAATTAGAGGTTCATCGATCTGAAAAGAAAAATAATCTTGCAATTTTAATTTTAACCTCACAAACCCTAACTGTATAGCACATTAATCATAAATACTTGTACACTGCGAGAAATGAATGTGCAAAAACAGCTTGGACCATTTTGTGCCTAATCTACCCCTGAATGGTCTATTCTAGTACCCTTTAAGGGTTCTGTCAGTGACAGGGTGTTGTGTCTGTAAAGCTGCCGTTTTTGCACATTTGCTCTCAGTGCATGACATCATTTTAGTGGTTTTAACTATAAAGATGTGGTGAGACGACAGGCTTATTTTACCTATATGCCCTCTCGCTCGCACCCAGAATAACGTCTTCGGTTCCATGGCAACGCGTCTGTAGAAATCAGGCGGGTTGACTGGCTTGATCTCTATAGGAACTTCATCAGCAAGTATTTTATTCAGGCCCTGTCGTGTGTTATCTGCCAGGTTTGGATCACTGAAAAACAAGGAGAGAGTCATGCGTGGAACAGGCTGTGAGGATTCACTGTGGCAAGCACAGGTTTGGTGTGAGACCTGAGGGTGCGCTGAATGAGCTGCTCGACCGTGAGCAGTGTGTCCGGCGGAGGGACGGTGGGCATGTGGAACTGGTGCTCCAGTGGACTGGGCTGCTGCATGTGGAACGACGCCTGGCAGATCAGGATGGGCTGACCGTGCTGAATGGCTTTCACAGACCGCACACAGAAACTGCGGCCATCCCGAGTCCTCTCCACCTGGTACAGCACTGGCACCTTTGGGTCCCCTGAGCACACAAGTGTTGAGAAATAAAGGGAAAGTTTCCATATAAACCCGTGTGTGGTTAGATACACCTGAGTTTACCTGCTCTCACGAAGTAGCAGTGCAGTGAATGAGCGTAGAGGTGATCACTGACAGAACTGGCCGCAGCTACAAGAGCCTGTCCAACGATCTGACCGCCGAAGAGGCGCTGGGTGCGAGGAACCCAGTGATGTGTCCCTCTGAGAGAAGGCAAAACATGGTATTACCATGGTAAGAGTGGAAGCCCAGCTCACAAAATATATTCTAAGTTAGAAAAACATTATTTCTGAACCTTTAAAACATTAAAACAGTTTTTTAAATGTTTTATAAACGTTTTTTCTTGGTTATAAGAATATCAAGGAAAGATTCCATTTTAGAATTTTGCAAACGTTCTTTAAACGTTTTCTGAACGTTCTGAAACATTTATAAAGCGCATCCAACTGACGAATAAATAATGTTTATTAAAGTCCAGATAACTCTGAATGAACGTTCTGTTAATGTTCCTGGAAGAACGTTTACTAACACACTCAGTGTTTCGAAGAGACATGGCTCACCTGAACAGGTCGGTGTCGAGCTTCTCCAGATTCAGCACACTCGTGACCAGAACACTTCTGAGATCAGCTTCACTCGAATTGGACTCTTTATTTACTTCAATGTCAACTCGAGATTCACTGCCGCGTTCAGCCATATTTACTGTGTCTGTGTGGCGGCGGATCTTCTGAACCGATTCAAAACCCTTTCAACGAGTCATTTGCGTCATCAGTCAAAATGTTCACGGAAGTAGTGCCCACGTGACGTGCTTCTAATGTTGTAGTAATTTTTTTTGGTAAATATTGCTTACGTTTTGATGTATTGGTGCATATAAATTAAAATTATTACATTAGTAACGGGAGACATTAGTTCCGGATCTTTGAATCAATTAAACTATGATTCACTGAACGGCGCACGGAGGACATCTGCTGGTCAAATGCAGACAAAACGACTCGTAAGCAGCCTTCCTTAACATTTCAAATGATTCAGAATCAGTGTTAATCCTTACATTTAAAAGGTTAGTTTACCCAAAAATGAAAATTCTGTCATTAATTACTCTCCCTCATGCCGTTCCACACCCGTAAGACCTTCGTTAATCTTCATAACACAAATTAAGATATTTTTGATGAAATCCGATGGCTCAGTGAGGCCTGCATAGCCAGCAATGACATTTCCTCTCTCTAGATCCATTAATGTACTAAAAACATATTTAAATCAGTTCATGTGAGTACAGTGGTTCAATATTAATATTATAAAGCCACGAGAATATTTTTGGTGCACCAAAAAAAAAAAAAAAAAAAAAAAAAAAATGACTTATATAGTGATGGCCGATTTCAAAACACTGCTTCAGGAAGCTTCGGAGCGTTATGAATCTTTTGTGTCGAATCATGATTCTGATCGCGTGCCAAACCAACAAACTGCTGAAATCACGTGACTTTGGTGCTCCAAATCATGATTCGACACAAAAGATTCATAACGCTCCGAAGCTTCCTGAAGCAGTGTTTTGAAATCGGCCATCACTATATAAGTCGTTATTTTTTTTTTTTTTTTTTTTTTTTGGTGCACCAAAAATATTCTCGTCGCTTTATAATATTAATATTGAACCACTGTACTCACATGAACCTGATTTAAATATGTTTTTAGTACATTAATGGATCTTGAGAGAGGAAATGTCATTGCTGGCTATGCAGGCCTCACTGAGCCATCGGATTTCATCAAAAATATCTTAATTTGTGTTCTTAAGATTAACGAAGGTCTTACGGGTGTGGAAGGACATATCGAAAAGTAACGATATTGCGTTACTCCCTAAAAAAGATACTAATTGCGTTACTTAGTTACTTTTTATTGAAAGTAATGCATTACATTACTTTTGCGTTACGTTTTCTCACCTGGGCTGGGCTTGCTTGTTTGTTTTTAATAACAACAAAAAAGCTTCTGTTTTTGGCAAATGTAAAGGCCCTTTCACACCAAAAGTGAAGTGAATAATCCTCAGGCTGAAGGAGATGCATATTTACACCTGTACAGTAGAGGGCGCTGCTCAGACGAACCTTTCAGCTGTGCTGCTATTCTAGAATAGGATACAGAAGGAAGTTCAACACTCTTATTTCTAAATCTTCAGTAATTTTTGCTTATTATATGGTTGAATTAGATCATTGAAGGTCAGCAGCAAAGACATTGGTTAATAAAGTGAGATTAAATACATAAAGTATATTTGTGTCATTTAATATAGTTAATTATTACAGGTTTGCATAAAATTCTGAGATTGCATTTCACTGTTTTTATCATTCTGAGGAATACTGAATGTTTCACATTTAGTCTAGAACTACAATAACATCATGTTCACAGAGACACACACCTCTGACCTTTATTCCTCTCAACATGACGGCAGGAGAGCTGTCACTCAATACATGTGAAGAAGTAACTTAGATATTTTGTTGTAAATTGAAAAGGTAATGCGTTACTTTACTAGTTACTTGAAAAAGTAATCTGATTACGTAACTCAAGTTACTTGTAATGCGTTACTAACATTTGCAAATTAGTGCCGTTTTTACCGAAACATAAATGATATTTGTTTCATATACTCTTTGTAGACCATCAGAAAAACAGCAGTCTGACTTTTGCTTTCTAAAAAACCCACCGTATTTTGCCTTGTGTGTTATTTTAGTTGATCGGGACAAAATTTAAAATCACTGACTTCTGATCAGCCCAAACCTGTTTACTCAGTCCGATCTGATCTATTATCAGACTGTTCTCATCAGTGTCTCCACAAGAGGGCGCCACAGGCTCATCGTTCTGTAGTTGCTTTGACAGATCACTGTAACGCTGTTCTCCTGAATGAGCATGTCAAATAACGCTGATTATATTACGCTTTTAATAGGGCTACACGACCATCTCATGTAAAAACACGATGGATGCCAATTATCACATTCATTCTTGCGCGAGTATCTTGTATCCCTCCGCAAAAACACACCAACACTTGATATTCATCCACACATTACATCAGCTGCAGCAATGAGATGTAACATAATAATGACAATGATAATCTGAATAGATAATCCGATGGTCTCCCCAGATGTGCCTCAGCGGCTCCCCGTCACCAGGCGCGCGCACGTGCACGCGCACGCGGGCTCTCCTCCTCCAGCGCTGCTGTTCTGCTGCTGTCACGCTGAATCACATCCACCGCTCGCTGCTCATCTCCCCGACGCAGATTGGCTTCTCCGTGTTTTATGGTGTGTTCTCATCTCCATGGCCACATCAGATGGATCAGAAGATTGCGTTGTGCAGAGAGGAAGATCTCGAAGTGACCCGAGCATCATTACCGACACGCGTGTCGTTTATACGAACAGCACAGGTGAGTGAATGTATAGACACACACATATATATATATATATATCTGTTTACTGCATAGATATCTGCGGGGGAGAGTTAGATAGGCAGCAGCTGCCGTTGGCATGACTGGCATGATGTCTGTACACACATGCATGAAGATGAAGCGCATCATGTAGATCGTGTTGATCAGGGTTCGTGGTGCTGATGCTGCGGTGACGCGCAGGGCTTCCCCGTGACTGATGGATCTGCAGATGTCCAGCTTGAGGAGCTCGTGTCAGTGTAAACCTGTGTTTTACCTCCAGTGTCCTCTGCATTTACCCAGCAGCTGTGAATCACTGACCTCTACATTGAGGGATATACAGTAAAGTGTGATTCATGCTGCAGCAGAAGGACGAAGGATGAGCGTCATTATTTCAAGTTGTAACAAAGTGTTTGCAATGGCTTCATTAGAGTGGATGAATGCAATTATCCAAGACAGGCCCAATCTATCACAAAGATCCTTTACAATCTTACAATTGTTAAGAGTTTTTCATCAGTAGAAGCTCGTAGTTGTTGCTGCTGGTGAAAAGGCATTTTGTATTTGATGTATTTATTGTGCAGCTCTGCATCAGTGTCTATCAGAGCGTGGAAACTGAGCGGCTGAAGTGGGATTAGAGATTGAAATGTGTTAAAAGCTGTTTGTTTGGACACAGACAGGTGCTGAACATTTATCCTTGGATTAGAGCTGATCACACTGTCCTGTAATACATGTTGACATACTGCTCACTGAACTGATGCACACTTTCTGTTATATGACTGCTGGATCATGTGACGCTGATGTCACTTAAATGTCAAGAGAAACTGCTGTACTGAGAGACGAAAACACTTTCTCAGTCTGGAAAACACACTGCGAAAAAGAAGTGTAGAATGTGTGCTTGTACTGTACTTCAAATATTAAAATTATATATATTTTTTTTTTAATTCACTTGAAGATATAATATTAATGAAATAAAAGGCCACTTAAGTTTATTTAAAGACAGTCCACCTTCATGACACTTTAAATGTGATGTAATATCAAGTTTAATGTTTTACTTTAAAGTATATTTTAAGTCATTGTGTTTTAATAATCTTTAATAATCTAATAATCGATTTTAGAACTGTATCTTTATTGTTATCGTTATAGTTATTGCTCTCTGCGTGAACGAGCCTTAAAGCATTTAATAAAAATTTAAACTATAATACATTTTCATTTAATTGAAATTAACATGCATTTAAGTTATTAAATACACTTATTATTTCCATAATAAGGATTCTTTTTAAAAGTATGCTAAAGTGTGTTTTTTTACTTGTTGTTACTGTGATTGTCTTTATGCAACAAGTTTTGAAAGAACTGATCTCTGGATTAGCCGAATTTCACCCGGTCACTGGCTTCAAATCTCCTTTCATGAACTTCTGCAGCTCAGTGGGTGTAAAAAGTGTTTTATCACATAACCTAACATGTACTCCATGTAGAAACGTCTAAATATACTGTTTTTTTTTTAAGTCAAAAGTAGTATTGAAAGGGACTGATTCAACATGACTATATTAGAGTCGTTTTTAAAGATCAAACTGCACATTTTTACTCTTAGAATGATGCTTGCAATGATAAAAACATTGAAAGCCTGTTAGCTGCTTTAAACAAAGCAAAATGTAGATCTTTGGAAGATACTCAACAGTTTTATTTGGCTTAATATAATCTTGGACTCGAGTACTACAACACTGCTTGTTAAAGTGGACCTATAATGCTCCTTTCACAAGATGTAATATCAGTCTCTGGTGTCTCCAGAATGTGTCTGTGAAGTTTCAGCTCAAAATCCCCCACAGATCATTTATTATAGCTTGTCAAATTTGCCCCTATTTGGGTGTGAGCAAAAACGCGCCGTTTTTGTGTGTGTCCCTTTAAATGCAAATGAGCTGCTGCTCTTCTAGAAAGGGGGCGGAGCTTTAACAGCTCAACAACAACAAAGCTGGAGAATCTCATGCAGCCAAAATGAGGATTGTCAGTAACGGTGTTCAGCCTTACATTGTTCAAACCGGAGTCGACACTGATGGAGAGACTCAGGAAGAAGTTACAACTTTTAGACGTTTCTGAATGGTTAGTGGATAAATTGATGTAGTTGCTGTGGAGTTGATTCAACTCATCCACTAGCATGTGCCGTCATGTTCATCTTTTGTGTTGAATTGACCCTCGTTTGTGAAGCAGTCCGGCGTAAAATGACGGCATGACAACAACACTCGACTACAACAACTCTTCCTCTTCTCTAAAGCAGCCCAACATGGCCCCGCCCCCTTTGTTGCGTGTTCTCAGGGGCGGGGTTTATGCAAATTTTAGGGTTTGTGATGTCACTAACCTGGGAAGAAGCTTGTTGTAGTCCCTACCAGCCGTTTGTTGTAGTCCTTAAACAGAGAATTCTGTAAAAAAAAATATCTCTCTTTGCATTGAACTTTGAGCGTCGTAACTTTGCAGATGTTGTTTATGATCAAACAGCAACATTACACACTAACTAAAGTTAAAAAAGTCAAATCATAATCAACCAGCCCTTTAATGTCGACATGAAAGGAAGTTGCGCTGGTCTTTTCCTCCCTATTGTGTCGTATATCTGAGTGAAACGCTTCTCAAACAAGAACAAATGTAGGGCGGGGCTTGATTTTGTCTGTGGGGAACTGATTGGATGGTTGTGGTTTGCTATTGGTGGATCTCATGTGAGTGACAGGTTGCCCCGCCCTCGTCATCAGAGAAGAGATGCAACTTCCAGTAAAATTAAAAACACTGGACAGTATGTGCTTTTTAGATATGAGAAGTTTTTTCCCCTAGAAAGACACATATAATCGTGCGAATGCACAGCGGAATATTGGCAGTGTGCTGCATGACAAAATGCGACATGACGGTGATGCCACTGGCCAAGCTCTCTCCTCTCCTTCACTGTGAGAACGAAGGCTTTCATCCCTGCCGCACACCCACTGCGGCTTTGATCTCACCTCTTGAGCTGCACTTGAGAAACAGAGCCAAAGCCCTCATTGGAGAAGACAGATACAGTACAGGAGAACGCTGAAAACAGGCCATGACACACATGGAGGTTTCTTAACTAGACGGCAGACGCATTTTGCATGTTTTGGCCGAACAGAAAGCGCTGCAGGAATGTTGAGATGTGAGTGTTTAGGGTTGAAGAGGGAATCTGTCTGCACAGATGAGCCCACACTAACTGACCGCTGACCCGTTAGTCACATGATCTCCCATCAGTCATCAGTTATCAGTGTTGTTCAGTGTCGAGAGCTCTTCCTCCACAGCGAAGACTCTTTTAGAGTTGACTCCAGACTGACTCATCTCATACAGGCCATGAACTGTGCTTTCCACTGACGTTCACGTCTCAAATTGATTATCTGGGTAATGTGATATTGTCATGATTTCTGAGTATGTACTAGAGTACTGCAGGGAGGACGTGTTTCTGTAGGCCAACATGCGGAAACAAGTTGCATTTTAGGCTCCGGTTCATCGTCCTGAAGTCAATGAGTTTTTTGTTAAATGCCTGAAATAAAGTCTGTGGTGAACACAAGCTCAAGATATTTTAAATAAAATACACCAGTAATACCCACTTATTTTTTTAACAGGGAAAGTTCTGGCAAGGTTATGAACAAACGCAGCAAAATGTTCTTAGAACATATTTTTGTTATGAAAAAGTTGGTTCCTAACGAGGTTCGAGACTCCAGAGGTTGTCTGAGACGTTAAACATCAGCCGAACAGGTAAACTCATCGACTCACTAGACGCTTTCACAGCCTCGTTGTGTTTATAATCACACTCTTGCACACTATTATAACTCACACTCTCAGGGAAAATGCTTTAACTGAAGACTGGAAGAAGCTCAGTGTTGTGACGCTGAAGTTGCACGGCACATTGCAGCAGTTTTGCACCAAAAAAATCTGGTTGACATTTTTCCTTCCGTACTGATCTTAGACCAGTATAAAATCTGTAAATGGTTAGTGTTTGGCTGGTCCCAGATCAGTATGACGCTTTGCAGATCAGTCGCTCCAGGGTGTCTGGAGCTGGATTAACCGCCTCTCATTAACTATTGGATCAGTTTTGAGCTTACATCAAAGACTACCCATGATTCTCCCTCACTTTCATTGGATAAGACTCTTAAATGTTCCACCGATTTTAGGACTATTAGATTAAGACCCCCCCCCCTCCATTTGTGTTCATGTTTTATTAATCAGCCATCTATATTTAGCCGTTGTAGGATTTTTACAGTGAATATTCAGAGCAGTGATTAATCCAGACTCGTAACCGCAGCGTTACAGACCGCCGGCTCCATTTCCCTCTGAAAGTACCATCATATAAAGAAAGGGCAAGCAACACATTGAGTTAAAGTGGACCTATTATACAAAGTCTTAATGTTTTTGTGCTCTACTAGAGCAGGTTTTCCTGCTTGAATGTTGATTATTCTCCTCATATTCTCCATTGTTGCAGCTCCTCTCTTCCCAGTCTGTCAGTAACGCTCTGTTTAGTTCCTGTCTCTATGAAGCCCCTCCTTCTGAAAAGCACAATGTGCTCTGATTGGTCGGCTGGAGCAGTGTGTTGTGATTGGTGTTTGGGAAATGTCCCGCCCCTTACTATAACCACCAGTTTCAACACACTACTAACTAAGGCTGGACACACACTTGAAGATTTTAAGCCCGACTTGCATCCTCCAACTCTCTGGGGGTGTGGTCCGATTCGAGGTTTGTCCAAAAAATCCTCAATTGTGTGGTGTCATTGCATACTGCTGAACCTAAAATGACACATGGGACACCCTACAGTCATAGTGCACATGAAGTGTGCCGTTTGAGACGAGGCTGATTACTCCACAAGTGATGTGCAGTTTAATGTTTCAACCACAGATGGCGATAGAGAGGCCATTCATAGTGCTGCTTGATAAAAGCGTCTTCTGAGCGAATGTAAATGTTAATGATTGCATTAATGATTCTTGAATCTTTTTGACTGATTCATCACAAAGAACCTTCTCATTAAGATCATTAGGACACGTTCAGATTGGTCTCCGTGTTTCGCTGTAAGTTTGTTGTTGTCGCTGTGCGCGGTGTGTTTATTGTGTTTATGTTGTTCCGCAGATTATCACACCTTATTCAAACTCACGGCTCAGATAATCATTCCAAATATCGGTGTCCGACATTTCATGTCCATGTATTTACCTTTGCTAAGTAAGCATGTAATAAGTGGGATCGTGCTGGTCGTTATCAAGATAATCAGGTTGGGTTCCTGATCCTCACCCTGTCTATCGCTGTAGTTTGTGATAATGACTTTACTGCATGAAGGACTCCATCGCTCCACGTGTGTGTCACTGACCTCTGTTCTTAAAGCTGAGTACAGGAGGCTGGACATTAATAAATGAGAGTCCTGTGACATTATTTGAGGCATGCTGGGAAGGGTCAGAAAAAGCAGGCGCTCTAAAACAGGCACTTTCCTGCTGCTCCCCTGAGGACTGATAAAACCGTGCTAAAGAGGGAGGTTAAGAGACGAGAGGAGAACATTTCTACACTACTGCTGAGCCAGCAATTCATCAAGTCTGTCTACGCTGTGAAACCCGCAGAAGTCCTCTGTACATCCCAAAACAGACTCCTGAGGAATGAATGACTGCAGGTGTGTTCGGTCTGTGATGGAGACGACGTGGACGCGCCGGACGACAGCAGAGGTCACAGAGCGCTGCGCTTCAGGCGAGTTCTGCTGAAGGTCACCGATGACCCATCAGTCCTACCTGACCTTCGCTTTCACAGCATGTGCGTGTGCAGAGACATAATGCAGCATTACACTGTGGAAACATGATTTTACAAGAAAATACTGATTCAGTCTTTCTGCTTCAAAATTCCATGTTTAATTCAATGTGTTACTTGTCATTCATTTGTAATTATTTGTGAAATTGACTAGGGATGTGCCTATCTGATACTCAGTATTGGTATCTGCTCCGAAACTGCCATTCTTTGCCGGATCGGGAATCGGGAAACTATTCCGTGTTGTTGTTATAAGCCTCACAAAAGGCACAAAAACACTATCAAGCACCATCAAGTTTTCTTGCACTATAGTGTTCTGAAGCCGTTCCATAGTTTAATGTGAGCTACTGAAGAACATTTAAGTCATTAAATTCAAGTTCAGGTAAACTCTTCCCTCCAGTCGTTCTCCATCAATCTGCGTCGCGTTCGGTTATGACAGTCAACACGATAAAGCTTTCTCCAAGATGATTCAATGTCTCTACTTGATCTGTAGATAACGGTCTGAGGATTTACATAAAATTACTTTATCTTGAGTTTATTACTGTTTCTAAATCATGTCATCGTTCATGTCAGATCACGACGCTGGAGTAGAGAGCGCTATGAATCGTTCTTCACACACTCAGTAACTGAAATTTTTCACTACATGTTTAGATTTTATGCAGTTATTGTACTCATGATGAACGTTTGCTGCTCAATTATCCACTAACCTAGCTTACAACAGTATTTTTGTCATAGATTGTGATTTTTTTTCATTTGTTGTTTTTCTTTATAATGATGTTGTCTGTATTTAGTATTGTATTTAAAGTGCCCCTATTATGGACACAGCTCTAAGTGAATGAAAACATCCTGCAAAGCTTTAAATCTGAAAGTGCACCGGATATAAAGTTATTGTCTCTCAAAAGTAAGAGTTGATATTCTTATTTTAACAAAGTATTAACACAATTTATGATACAGTCAACTGATTATAGTGTTTATAGTTTGTCAGTTTTTTATGTAAATTATTAATGAATATTTTTGATTGACTGGCCGTCCATCCAGGGTATTTTAAACGTCCCGTAACCCTACATCGGACGAGCGGTTTGGAAAATGGATGAATGAAGAAGAAAATATATTCACAAAAAACTTGAATTATAATCTTAAAATAGTAAAGTAATCAAGAAGCTTTCCAGTCCGAGATAAATGTCAAATGTGATCGGAAGCAAATTCATTCATTTTTATTCCTGTTTTGGACTTTGTATGGTGAAGTAAAGCCTGTTGAAAGTGTTTTGCTGTGTCACACCGTGCTGTTCTCCGCTCTGGATCAGTGTAATCCGTCACGCTGACAGCAGTGTGTGTGAAACTCAATACACAGCCTTGTAGTCCAGCTCCAGCGCTGACTTCTCCAGTACCACGCAGAGATTTACCCGTCTTCCCAAGTTCAGCACCTCGACGTCAGAGTTGTGATACGACTGTCAGCCGGTCGATTCCCATGACTCTGAAACACCTCACTCCCATTGGCTGGTTTGGATGAGTGACAGGGGAAGGCGGGAGCTAGCTGGAGCTTGAAAGAGAAAGTGGGAGTGTTTGTTGTTGCTCTGACCAGCTTGCAAACGCAGGCTTGAGAGAGCAGAGTGATGATGAACTGAAGCCGTCACTCAAGACACTCCACACTTCATTAAATCCACATTTGCACACGCCGCCGGAGAGCAGATTAGCTCAAACGCCAACAACTCTCCAGAAACCAGACGGACACGGGCTGTCTCAGGACACACACCGGTCAGCATAAACCAACGGATGCAAAACAAACCACAACAATGGGCTATGATAGAAAAGAAGGTGGAAAATACAGATAAATGCAAATAATAAAATGCATCTGTAAAAATCTGATTGGAATCGCATTTCGGACCGCCTCCAGATTCGAAGACATCAGATTTTGTGTGTAGACTTTCAAAAACCCATTGCAGAAAATCAGATTTTTGCTGGCAGTCTGAACATGACCTAAGAAACTTTGCAGCTTCATGTCAATTAACTCTCATTACAGACTGTTAGGTTAGGGGTCGAGTTAGTAGAAGAAGTTGGCATGTAGAACGTCTGTTCAGGAGCGTCAATGTGGATGTATTCGCACACTACAGAGTCTTACTGTAAGGGAATCTTTGTTGACTTTTGTTATCTGTTTTTGTACTGCATTGGGTCGCCACTCGATGGCCAATGTAAGTCCTGAAACAAAACCAGCTGAGAATCACAGAACATCCCATAAGGTCATGTGTGTTTGGGGGTTGGGTTTACTGACCTCCATAGGGAGCCCCATATGTCGCTCAGTCCTATGTTCTGCTTTATCTCCATGCCATGCTAATGTGAAACAGCCCTGAGGGAGCGCGGCTAAGAGCTTCATCCATGCGCTCCTCACTGCTGCTCGTGTCTTTATGAATGATTCACGCATTGACCTAAATGCTTGCAGAACTGAATAACACCAAAATACACACATGGAACAAACACGCCCACCTGATCCTCCTCCAACTGTACGAGATCCTGCTGTATGACAAGCCTCCTGAATGAACACATTACAGTCTTTTTGGTGCATGCACACATATATCAGAGAGAAATCACGGTGACGTATCATATGTTGAGCTGGAGAGATTTTTCCTGATTTTGGGAGGTAATTAGAGCAGCACGCTGCCGCTCACCCACACATCAAAGGAAGCGCGAGAGAAAAACATCCCGCTCGGAGAGAGGTCACGAGTCACGCCTCATCTCAGCCCCCGTGACGCGCTCTATTCAGACAACATACAAGTGATTTTCATGGTTTCAGTGTTCATTATGGATTTCAATCCTTCCAGCATACAGGCAACAGCAAAATCCACTCGTAAAATATGACAGATTGTAGAGTAAATGTCATCAAACCCTTCTGAAAAACAAGCACACTTTTGCACATTTTAAAAAAGAGTACTTATTATTTAAATAATATCCTTAAAAAGAATATACTGAAGTGTGAACTGAATGTAATGTTTTGGACACTTAATTGCATGTTATTTACAATTAAATTATAATGTATTATAGTTTAAATTTATGTTAAATGCAATTAAGTGTTTATTCGACCCACTAAAGTAGGACTTACATTACGCAGCCTGAAGTACATCTTTATGTGTAAGTTTATTATTACTTCGATTGTCTTTGAAATATGATTGAAGTGTGCTGCCGAATGTACTGATGGTAAACTAATGTCAATTCAATTGAAACTTGTATTTAAATATATTTGTAATTAAGCATTTGAAGAACACACAGGTCTGGTTTCACAGACAGGGCTTAGATTAAACCAGGATTAGATCTTAGTTCAATTAGGACATTTAAGTGGCTTTTATAAATGAGCTTTAGAATAAAACATTACTGGTGTTCATCTTGAGACAAACGATCTCACTGACACATTTTAAGATAAATCAGTGCACGTTTCTTTCAGTTAAAACAGCTCAAACATGCATTTTAGTCTAGCTTAAGCCTGTCTGTGAAATTCTGTCATTCTCGTATTGCCTCTAGATGGCACAGGCTGATAGGTCCTTAATCACATCATTCTCTATAGGGCACAGCTGATTGGTTTGTGCTGTATCAGCAGCCAATGAGCTCGCTGATCACCTGCAGCAGCCCTCCACCCTCCCCAGCTCCACCTGTGTAGATCTGCTGCAGGTCATTCGTGTGTGCAGCCTGTCGTCTGTGTATTGGCAGTAGCAAGTCACTACAGTTACTACAGTTTTGGGAAACATTCGTGATTAACTACTGAAGTGTTAGACATTTAAATTCATGTTTACATAAGATGCAATGAAGTTGTATATGTCTTTTATTTCAAATCAAGGTGATTGGATCTCAAATGCATTTGCATCATTCTGCTGTCTCAGACGTGGTGTAGAGAAATGGAGAGTGTCCCATAGACTTTCCCAAACAGAAACCGAGAGTGTTCCTGGTGTTCCTCCGCTGCGGTTCAGACATCCTCAGGGACAGGGATTATTGATTCAGCTGCTGAATGACACTTGTCTTACGCTCATGACAGCAGTTGTTAGCTTCAGACTGCTTAGATTTGATTCGTTTTACTACAGCGTGTCCAGCGTGTCACTGCCTAAATCCTCGACTGCAGTCAAAATGCGCTTCAAGCTGTGTGGAACTGAGTTTCAGTATATTCACAGAAAACATTGTTAATGATTTCAGTATCGTATCAGGCACCCACTGTAGTCCGCCGCAGATGCTTTTGTGTTTGAGCGGTTTGCTGCAGTGGCACATAAAGATTTCATAAGAGTAGTTTTGTAACTCCTGTTCTCTTTGTCTGTCAGAAGGTCTGGCCTGTGGAAGTGAATTGAGTGTCTGATGGTCATTAGTCATTCTCTGTGTTCGGCCGCTGTACAGCTCACTCTCAGAGCCGCCTACACTTCCCCGACCTGTGGCGGTTTATCCGTCTCGGAGGAATCCCTCTGCTCTTTCTCATTACCACACATCAGACTGTACAGCTCTTCTGGTGGAGCTCAGATTATATATGTCTTTTATTTAGCATGATTTAAGATTGACGATCTTCAATCTTCTTTGAACAATCTTTGAAGATTACCTTTTATAGATTATTGTAATCAAATATTAAAGGGTTAGTTCACCCAAAAATGAAATTTCTGTCATTAATTACTCTCCCTCATGTTGTTCCACACCTGTAAGTCCTTCATTCATCTTCAGAACACAAATTAAGATATTTTTGATGAAATCCAAGAGGAGACTCGTCCATAGACAGCAATATAATCAACACTTTCAAGGTCCAGAAAGGAACTAAAGACATTGTTAAAACAGTCATGTGACTGCAGTGGATCAACCTTAATGTGATGTGCGCAAAAACAAAACAAAAATAACCACTTTATTCAACATTTTTTCTCTACCCTGTCATTCTCATGCTGAATACAAAAACACAAACCTGTTTTCTTCTGTCCTGCGTCTCTTTAAAGTTTGGCCTCATTTGTGTTGAAAATGTCTTCCAGGGACATTCAGGCATTTGTTAATGTACTAGCTCTCTGGAGAAAAAAACTTCTGTGGAAACTGCTTTTCTATAAACATTTACAGTTAACATTTAGGGAGTGTTCACACTTGTAGTTTGGTTCTCTTGGTAAAAAATGATGCACTTACCCCCAGTTTCACAGACAGGCTTAATCTAGCCCCAGACTAAAATACACATTTATCTTAAAATATATTAGTGAGATTGTTTTGTCTCAAGATGAACACCAAATAAAAGCTACTTAAATGTCCTAATTGAAGTAAGATGTAATCCTGGTTTAATCTAAGCCCTGTCTGTGAAACCGGGGCATAGTCCTGCTTCGCTTAGCGTTTTTAACACCGAACCTAAAGATAAAACTATAAATAAAACTTTAATAAAACTAAACAACAGCTTTTATGACGGATGCGCTCGATGTATGTGTGTGTACATGTGATGGTGTTTTGACCAGCTGAGAGCTCATGAAGAGCTTCTGAAACCTGTGAAGGAGTCAAAACAGCAGGATTCCCTCCGTTACACACAAACCAAGATCTGAGACGGCATTTCCAACACCTGAGATGAACATGAGCAACATATGATGAGAAAAACCAGGTGTGCTTCTGCATTCTGGCTTTTTTAGGGTCACATTTTGTGACATCACGTCCTGTTTTTGGTTTGTTTAGATGTCTTTGTTCTGTGTTGTGTTCATATTTCAGTCGAGCCGATCGAGAGCATCTTCTCAGGGTCTCGGTCCGCTGGTTTGGGTCTGGTGTCAGCGTTCACACAGACTTGAGCACAACTGAATTCCCGGCGCCTGAAAGACAGGAAAAAGAAAACGATTTCCCTCTTACATCAGTGAACTCAGTGCCTGAATATTTAATGCTAAATGTAAACACCATTGCTGTGGTGTCTGCCGACGGTACTGGACCATAAATATTTTGTATTCTATATGTTTAAAGTGCTGTTTTAGCACAGAGAAAAATCAATCATAGAGCACTTTGCAGCTGTACTGTACACATCCGAAGCTTTGATTCATGCCGATGTTGTCGAGTCTGTTCCCATGAGCCTGAACACTGAAGACTTTAAACCGCATTCATGCTGCACCGACCGCAATCGATCGCGTCTGTAATACGATATTTCTAAATATTGACTGATCTCCATTACCAGTCCTCTCTTTAATGCGGTGTTATTTCCTTGCTCTGGGGACGTTCTGGTTAACTTCACTTCATCCGGATCATGGTTCATTTTCATATTGGTTCTGAAAACAAGAAGAGAATTGGATTTTGATTGCTGTCACAATAAACAATCAGATATAAATGAGACTTGTTTCATGGGACTCCTATTATATGGCCAATTTATGGACAGATCAAATTGATGAAACATTTAAAAACTGGACCACAACTAATCAATTTTACATCATGACCTATTTGTGTTGCCAGTTTGTTAACAAGCCCATGAAAGCTCATGAAGAGAGATGGAAGGCAGAAAACAAACCTCTCGACATTTGCCTGTACTGCATCAGCCTCTCGTCGGCTCTGTTCAGCTGCTGTCATCTGCTTCAGTGATCTATCTGTGATGATGATGATGATGATGATGATGGACAGAGAAAATCTGCTGTCTGTCCAAACCTGTGTGACTCTCTTTTTCTGAATTCTAATGTTTAAAGGGTTAGTTCACCCAAAAGTGAAATTTCTGTCATTAATCACTCGCCCTCATGTCGTTCCACACCTGTAAGTCCTTCATTCATCTTCAAAACACAAATTAAGATATTTTTGATGAAATCCTAGACTCGTCCATAGACAGCAATATAATCAACACTTTCAAGCTCCAGAAAGGAACTAAAGACATTGTTAAAACAGTCATGTGACTGCAGTGGATAAACCTTAATGTTATGAAGAGACGAGAATACTTTTTGTGCGCAAAAACAAAACACAAATAACCACTTTATTCAACAATCTCTTCTGTGTCATTCTCATACGCTGTTTACGTCCAGCTCTTCCAGGTTCTACATCAGAACAGCAACTCATTATTGGCCGGCGTCACACAAATGCGTTTTGCTGATCACGTGACCAGCTTTGGCCAATACTGAGCCGGCATTAGGAAGTAAACATGGAAGCTCTGCAACGTAAATAGCATATGAGAATTGTTGAATAAAGTTATGTTTGTTTTGTTTTTGCGCACAAAAAGTATTCTCGTCTCTTCATAACATTAAGGTTGAACCACTGCAGTCACATGACTGTTTTAAGGATGTCTTTAGTACGTTTCTGGACCTTGAAAGTGTTGATTATATTGATGTCTTTGGACGAGTCATAAACCTCTCGGATTTCATCAAAAATATCTTAATTTGTGTTCTGAAGATGAACGAAGGTCTTACGGCTGTGGAACGGCATGAGGGAGAGTAATTACATTTTTGGGTGAACTAATCCCTTTAATAATGCCATCATATATATATATATCATCATCATCTCTTTTCAGAATGATTCGTTTCTCAGCAGTAATTCAGGAGTCATGTGACGCGTGTCCATCAGATCTCAGTAGCGTTAGTGTGATCATGTGAGGATCTGCCGCTGATGTCTGACTGTGAAATTCATTTTGTTCTGAACATGCTTTCAGAATCAATCCCATGTGACCTAGAGAAGAACTTCTGTGTTTACTCATGATGAGATGTAATGGCTAAACCAACTTTTTTCTTTTCTTTGTCTTCTTATAATTAATTATTACTCCATATAGTGTGAAAACGCTCCACTGTACGTCACTGTTTTAAATGATCTGTTGCTTTTCTTTCTTTCTTTTCTTCAGTCATGGCCAATAATGGTGTAAATGTTGAACAGCTCTTTTGTAGCCAAGACTTTAGGGAATGTGCCAAAAATCGTCTTTCATAATTGAAGGGTTAGGGTTAGTCTACACTGTGGATATTCTCCTCTGTCACATTCACATCATCCTCTCTCTGCACATGCCTGCTCGTTATTCTGATAGTAATTATATATGCAGGAAAAGGCTTGGGAAAAAATATTTGCTTTTACCGAATGACACTGAATGACCAAAGCTCTTTTCTTCACGCGGTTCTGTCAGGCGCGGGATGATGATGATGATGATGATGATGACGATGATGATGATGATGATGATGATGATGATGATGATGATGATGATGATGATGATGATGACGATGATGATGATGATGATGATGATGATGATGATGATGATGATGCACGTGAGGGATTCAGTGATAAGGAAGAGTTGTGTAGATTCAGAGCAGCGCTCACGCTAAAGGCTCTTCAGTGAAAGTGCTGCTGATCTCCTGAAGCGTCTGAAATAATGCGTTAGTTATCAGCATCTATTCTACTTATATATCGTCTCTGTGTTGTTATCTGCGTGAGAAGAAAATTACTTATGTTTAATTTCTTAATAATGTTACCTAATTTCTGTCAAAGCGTTTCAGTCAAAAGTTACCGGTCATGTATAAATGTATATTATTACTATTTTTAATGTTTTTGAAAAAGAAGTCTCTTGTACTCATCAAGCCTGCATTTATTTGTATCAAAATACAGAAAATACAGTAATATAGTGAAATATTATTCCAGTGTAAATCAGCTGTTTTCTATGTGAATATATAGTAAAGTGTAATTTATTCCTGAATTTTCAGCATCATTACTCCAGTCTTCAGTGTCACATGATCCTTCAGAAATCATTCTGATATGATGATTTGATGCTCAAGAAACATTCATGATTATTATCAATGTTGAAAACAGTTGTGCTGCTTCAGATTTTTTTATAACCCGTGATACTTTTTTTCAGGATTCACTGATGAATAACAATACATGTCTTTACGATCAATTTTTATCAATTTAATACATCCTTGCTGAATGAAAGTATTAAAAGCAGTAGTGTATATTGTTACAAAGAATTTCTATTTTAAATAAATGCTCTTCTTTTAAATTTTTTATTCATCAAAGAATCCCGAAAAAGTATGACTGTTACCAGCCGTGCTGTAGAGACGAGGCAAGCACGGAAATCCACAATAATACAGCCTTTAATGTAAACAAGGAACAGATGAACTACAACACAAGCATCAGTATCACCATAAATGAACAACAAGAACGGACAGGGAGTGAGTCCAGCTTACAGGGAGTGCTGACGAGGACAACAGGTGCTGGGAATCCGGGGAGATGGTGGGAAGACTGATGAGGGAAGTGCAGACAGGTGTGCAGAACAGGAGGATGCTGGGAACTGGAGTGATTGTAACAATCACAGGTTATAAAAAAATATTAAGCAGCTCAACTGTTTCCAACATATTAGAATGATTTCTGGATATACTGTATATATATATATATATATAGCGAGATCTATTAGTGATATAGACCATTATTTAAAAGCAGTTTTAACACTAGTGATGCACTTTATGATGTTCAAGTAAAGAGAGACACTTCAGACAAATGTGATTAGTTATTAATTTGTCATAGTTAATATCCTTAATTAGGCTAATTTCATTCAGTAATTATTGATTACCTAATAAGGAACAATCCTGGTCTTACATTTGCTATTGCTGATGAGTTAATCTTGCTGTTAATGTAGTTCTACTCATTTATCTTGCATTACTTCCTGTGTAGTGTTAATGACGGACCATTAATATTACAAATTCACCAAAACTATCATAGTTTCTTCCAGAATATCACGATCTTGTCAGGGTCATGTTATGTTTGGTGTTAGTTTTATTCCTGTGTGTGTTTCCAGTGCTTCAGTTAGTCTTAATCGCATTCTGGTTATTCTCCTTGATTTCTGATTGCGTTCAGGTGTCTGTCATCATGTTCTCTGTGTATTTATTCTCCGTGTCTTTCAGTAGTTCATTATCGGTTCTCGTCTTGGTAAGGTGTGTTTGTCGTTTCCCGTTCGCCGTGTTCTAGACTGTGTTAACAAACCTTTGTGTTGGAATTACTAATATCTCCTTCTTCGTCTGCTTCCCTCACCGTAACAGATCTCCGGGAACCCTCAATAACCTTATCATCAAAAACAACCATGAGAACAAGAAACTTACAGCATCTTTCTGTCATTTAATTAGTTTGCATTGACAGTATTCAGTGACTTTCAGGGCGTCTCGTGTGCAGTTAATCTCAGACACAGAAACACATGTAATGTTCATGAACACATCTATAATAAAGTTGTGTCAGTACTGTAAATGTGATCTACAGCAAGCTGGAAGAGTGAAAGCGGCTTACTATCGAGTGTCTAATCTCACTTATTAATATTCTTACTTCAGAAACATATGGGAATATTTCTAGACTGCTGCATTATATGCAAAAAGCGTATTATATGTGTGTGTTGGTGCGGCGTGGAGGATGGGAACCTGGATTCATGAGAAACACTCGTCTGTATCGGTTTATTTTCTCCAGTCTGATAACAGAAGAGGTCAGATGTGAAGAAACAGTCAAACATGCAGATGACAGAAAGAGAGAGAGGGAGAGAGAGAGGGAGGGGAAAACACCGGATCACCTTCAGGGAAAGCCATCATTTGGGGTTTACACTAGATTTTTCCATGCTTATGTCTTGATGTACGTTTACACACGATACACTGATGCTCAGCATCCCATGATGGATTTTTCAAAACAACATCTAGAAATTATAAATAGAGGGATGCTCGCCTCCGATTGGCTCTCGTGGGTTTCTAGTCGCTCTGCGTGGCAACAGCCTCCCCGTCCACCCAGCAACCCCCGTTAGTGATGCTGCGCCTCCGAGGGGCTGCGCCGCACATCCGGAGGAGTAACCATGGCAACGGCGCTCTGACCCCAGCTCGTGCTGTAGCTGCAGAAACTGAACGGCTTGACCTGGATTCTGCGCCGCTGCTTCAGTAAGACACCAACAGCTGACCTGCTTTACCTCGTCTGGCTCCGTCTGACCGCTCACACATCCTCTGCTCTCACTGAGCTTCACACGAGCTCTTATATAACTGCATTACATTAATGCGCAGTTTGTTCTGCATAATACGCAGCACAGCGTCGATCTTAGCTACGCAACCCGTGACTTTCTTAGACTGGGTAATTGTAGACAAACACATGCTTTTCATCTGGATATTTCAGCAGGTGAGCTGGAGGAGACGAGTTCCTTCACTGATATTACAGTCACTCCAGCAGAACACAACATCACACTTCTGAGACTCTTTCAATGTTCAGAATTTCTCTTACTAGAACACCCTCAGGAAGTAATAATAAATGCAGTAAATGCAATTTTGTTTGGTCAACAGCAGTTCTTTGATATTTGAGTAAATGTAATTAGTTACTGTACTTCAGTATCTTTTTGGCTACTCTGTCGTTTTACTGATTATCAAAGATATTGGCAACTTTTACTCTCCACTTGACTACATTTTTGAAGGAGTATATATACTCTTTACTGCAGTATATCTGTGATGAAGTTACTCGTTACATCTGGCTCGGCACCTAACTTTTTCTGCTGCACTTATTTCTGCTATAAAGAAGTGATATCGCCATCTACAGGGCACTGAAGGTACTATATCTTGTGCTTTTTGTCATTAATCACTCAAACTCGTCAGCAAGAGTACTTTACATGAATGAGAGCAGGTCGTTGCTGAATCGCAGGTGTTTCACTGATGAGATGAGGTCATGATGAGGTCCAGCAGGCTTTTTAAATAGAATTTCATTTTATTTAACATGATTTTATTTTTATTTTTTTTTAACAACAATTTTATTTGTCAAAAATCATCACACATTCCAACAATATTTTCCATTTTCCATTATAACAAAATAAAATAAAAATAAATTGAACTACTACTACTAATAATAATAAAAAAAAAATAAATAATAGCCATAACAAATTTGTCTATATACTTTCAATGTCCATCAGTTCCACAAAGGAGTCACCATCTAGGCTATTTAACATGATTTTTATTTGTCTTTTTGAAGGATATTGGTTGCCTATTCCCTTTCTCAACACTTAAATGAGACTTGAGTGATTGTAGACATTTAAAGGGTTAGTTCACCCACAAATGACATTTCTGTCATTAATTACTCTCCCTCGTGTCGTTCCACACCCGTAAGACCTTCGTTCATCTTCAGAACACAAATTAAGATATTTTTGATGAAATCTGAGAGGTTTCTGACACTGTGACTCTTGATGTTGAATAAATGATGACAGAATTTTCATTTTTGGGTGAACCGTCCCTTTAAGAGGCTGTTGCGTCGACCTTGATTTATTTCAATATTGAGGTGTTCAGTTTTATTTTGATTTTAGAAATAAATGTGATCGCTCTCCTCACAGATCAGCTGTTTCTTGTGTTTCACTGGCGCGTCTCTCAGGTGTCGAGGACGAGTGCGTCTGTGAACCTGCATTCAGCACGAGTAAAATACTTCAGTACTGTTGAAATCAGACACTCGAACCCTTTTACTCACGTCGTATTGGAATTGGTGTCTGTACCTTGCAATGGAGTAATTTTTACTGTAAGGTATCTGTACTTTTACTCAAGTATGATTTTCAGTCCTGCTGTATCTGTACTACCAATTGCCATCCTGTTTTCCCCTCCGGGGCAGTTTTATATGTTTTATTTTTTATTAGTTCTGGCCTCATCCCGTCATCCACACCTGACATGTACGATCAGCTCACGACACTAGTGATGAACTTTAACAACTAATGGTGTGACCGAATTAGTGCACAAAATAGTTAGTAGTTACTGATCCTCTAGTGTGGCTGATGCAAACCAGGACGGCAACTTAAACGTATTATAGATGATTTTACGTCCATCACGATTCCTTCTGATATAAACAGGTGTTGTTATTGTTGTTTTTTCACTTTCGTGCGTTTAGGTGTGACAATCGGAGGAAACAGACAGAGATAGAAGCTCTCGGCACTGCCCACGGTTCATCTGCACTCCTCCGGAGGTGTCAGCTCTCCGTCGCAGCCAGACTGTGTGGGCAGAGACTGCTTCTATTCCTGCTGCGGCGCAGGGTTCGAGCGCCCTGCAGCTCTTACTGGAGACGCAGTCATGTGTTTGATGGGGTTCGGACAGATTAATCCAGTGGCAGCCTGTCTGATAGATTGATGTGTAGAAGTGGGTGTGGATCTGAAGCGTCACTCAGCTGTCAGTGAACCAGGAGCAGTTTGTGTCTTGAGTTGCAGGTGAATCGAAGCTGACTTGATTTCTGTGAGTAATACAGGATTGCACATATTAAGCTTTTTCACATATTCTCTATCATGTATAGTGTGTGATTGAGCTGTTTGTGAAAGATCTGCAAAGATTCAAAGATAATTAGAGTTTTTGTCTCCTAAAAGAAAGAATCGACTCTGAACTGAAACGAGTCGTCAGTAATTCAGTCTCACTTCCTGCTCGTAGGTGTGTAACTAATTTGCATAATGCCCGCCTCTGCTCTTCATTGGCTGAACAGCGTCTCTTTGCCCCGCCCTCAATCACTGTAGTTGTATCTGAGACTGGAAGAGTTTGGTTCGTGTCGTTCATGTCGAGAAGACGCTGTTTTCTGCTGAGATTGATACGGTGAAACCGACGCCGATGAGCGTTTGGTTTCTGACCAATCACAGCAGAGCAGCTCTCAGAAAGGCGGGGTTTAGAGAGACCGAATCCTTGATGGAAGCGTTTCAGACACTGAGAGAAAAGAGCTGATGCTGCAGTGGATATTATGAGAGAATTAAAGTGTTTTTGATCTCGGATGAATGTGAACCTGTTGTAGGAGACGAGAAACAACATTAGAAACCTTTAAAACAGCAGAAGAGGGCACTTTAAAACAGTCATTTGTTTGTGTCGACGCAGACCGTGTGAGACAGACATGATGCAGCTCCTTGTCTCCTGCTGTTTGTCTTTTTCACCTGTGTAAAAATCTTAATCTTGTCATGTGAATTTGGCAATAATTAATGCCAAACCTGGTTCAGTGTTTTCATACAGCAAGTCTGAAAATGTGCAAAAGCGAATAAGTAAGGGCAAGATTTCTGAGAATATCAGTTTCAGTCTCTTCCTCTCGCAGTGCTGTTGTATGTCGTGTGTGTTGAATGACTTGAAAATAACATGCTACTTTTGTGGGGGTTTTGTCTTGTTTTTAGGCTCATCAGTCTCCATCTTCATTCAGCTTTAATTTTAATTAAATGGAAAAGAGCAGCATAAACATTCCTCAAAACTTCTCTTTTTGTGCTCTTTGGAAGGGAGAACATCATTCAGGTTTCGTAGACTCGAGGTTGAGTAAATAACAACAGAACTTTATCTGTTTATCTTTCGAATTAAAGCTGATGTTTTGTGTCAGGGGAGATGACCCATGTGCTGTTCCACCTTGGTAAACAAATCATGTTGGCACAGCAAATGCTCACCCGTGTGTCCTGAGATTGCTGTATCAGACACCTTCAGTCCCCGCGGAGCATCACCGGCCCTCACAGCTGTTATATCGTCCGTCTCAGGTGCTCTGATGTCAGTCGACACTAAATACTGGTGTAAACGGGCTCCAAAACGCTTTGTGATGCAGTCAGGATATGTTGACATGCACCCATTGGGTTGATGGCTCAATGTAAACACCTGCATCAAAATTTACAAAATATTTGCTAAAAAGCTCTTTTAACAAATGCTTCAGCTTTCTATTTATATATCATCAAGGCAAAAAATGAGTTTGTTTGGAATTAATTTAATGCATATGTAAATGAATATGTGAATCAGACTGCAATGAATTAATGAATTGCAGTGAATACAAACAGAACTTCTAGAACCTGAAATAGGACTGGATTCATTCACACCTACTCAAACCAGCTGCATTTTAAATGCTTAATGTAATGTTGAAGCCGTGTTCTTCCATCAGCCGCACTTGTGATATGATTTTTGCTTGTTTTTACAAACTGACAGATGAGTCGACATTAGTTTCTGATGGAAACCTCCTCTGAGAAGATTTCTGCTTGTGTGTTTTGTGCTGTAGATGTGATGGATCCGCACAGAACGCTTCACTCCGGCTGTCTGGTGTCAGGGGTCCGGACGCCGCCCATCCGCCGCAGCAGTAAGCTGGCCAGCCTGGGCCGCATCTTCAAACCCTGGAAGTGGAGGAAAAAGAAAAATGAAAAACTGAGACAGGGCTCTACAGGTGAGTTCAGAAACAAAGATCTAAATGTTGAACAATAACTTATAAACATCACATGGATAATTCATCAAATAAACAAATAAAAGGAGCAGCTGTGACTTTGTGCTGAATAACAGCTCGACGGCACAATTGCTACTGTGATATTTATTTTATACAGTTGCTCAATAAACAAGAAATTAATTTTGAGTAACATATATTTGAGACATAATATTGCTTACTAATATAAGTTACTTTGTCTATATTTGTCAGTCAATGCAAATAATTTCTGAGCAGAATTGTACTGGTGATTTGTTTCTGAATGAATCAGAATCGGTTGAATGAATGATTCAGTGACTCACTCGTGAGCATGTGACCTACAGAAATACTGAAAAATCCTCAGCTGTAATGAACAAACTGACTGACAGACAAGCCGAGGTGTAGAAACAGTGAAAAGTTGCTGAAAAGATATTTGTTTGTTTAGTCAAAATTATTTCTAAAAATATTTATTATTAAAAATAATTGTATTTTTATTTTTTAATCTATTTAAAATTTGGTATTTAAGTTTTTATTTATATAAAAATTGTATGTATAATAATATGGATACGTAATTAAATAAAATATTTATACATTAAATGGTTAAATTTTATCATTACATTAGTTTCAACAACTTTTCTAATCTTTTTTTTTTAGCAGTTTCGACCTGAAAAAAAAATATTTTAGAGTTTGACATAACTGGAAAATTAAGCTGAAATAATAAAAATGTCCTTGACATCAGTCTTTACTTATGACTTTTATTACGAATAAAGCTTGACCTTACAATAACAAACTGAATGAACTTGTTAATGGTGTTACATTTTTTTTGAAAATGTTCATGTATTTTATACAATATCACTTTGATTTTGAAAGCTGTGATTTTTATAAATGATTATTAGTATCTGCGCAGCAGCATTGGAGACGGAAGTGTTGCGGTGTTTGTGTTGAGTGAGATCTGTGTTTGATCCGCAGCGCTGGAGAGGAAAGTGCCCAGCAGGCAGAACCGTGAGGATCTTGTCAGGAAGGGGCTGGCGGAGGCTGGCATGGGTGAGAAAGCGCCACATCACGCTCTTCACTGCACCCACACTGCCAAACGCTCCTGCAGCGAACATGAACGACTGGAGCCAGATCAGCTCGTGCTGTTTGACCACCAGGAGAGTTGTGAGGTTTTTATGAGGAAGTGATGACAGCCCTTAAGACTGACCGGTTTCCCATGCTTACAGAGTCTGGCCTGGCCTGCGGAGGGAGTACAGACGAGCCCGGAAGCCCCACGCTGGAGGATTCGGACGCAGACGAGAGAGAGGACGAGCCCATGGCACCGCTGGCCAGCAACTCCGAGGATCTAGGATCTGATGAGGACAATCTGTCTACAGGTCAGGACTCGTGAACGCTTGGTCTTTTGTGAAACAGATGACAGTAGAGTCAACGTGAAACTACAGCCGAGGCTATTAACATCATTAATGCACATTCCTGACTGTATTTTTCCATTAGTCCAATAGAAATAAATGATTGTATTCCCAGCTAACAGGGAATGTTCTCAGAACTTGAGCTGATGTTCTGACAAGGTTCTCTCAAAGTTATGAACAGTAACATTAAAGTGCCCTCTTCTGCTGTTTTAAAGGTTTCTAATGTTGTTTCTCGTCTCCTACAACAGGTTCACATTCATCCGAGATCAAAAACACTTTAATTCTCTCATAATATCCACTGCAGCATCAGCTCTTTTCTCTCAGTGTCTGAAACGCTTCCATCAAGGATTCGGTCTCTCTAAACCCCGCCTTTCTGAGAGCTGCTCTGCTGTGATTGGTCAGAAACCAAACGCTCATTATCATATCTGAATCTCAGCTCTTGATTCGCAGTGATACGAACAGTAACGACGGCGTCGGTTTTACCGTATCAATCTCAGCAGAAAACAGCGTCTTCTCGACATGAACGACACGAACCAAACTCTTCCAGTCTCAGATACAACTACAGTGATTGAGGGCGGGGCAAAGAGACGCTGTTCAGCCAATCAAGAGCAGAGGCGGGCATTATGCAAATTAGTTACACACCTACGAGCAGGAAGTGAGACTGAATTACTGACGACTCGTTTCAGTTCAGAATAGAGAGAAAAACTCTGTTTAACTGCACTTTTGATCTTTTACATTCACAAACCGCTCTATCACACACTACATGAAAGGGAATATGTAAAACTCTTTAATAGAACATTTGTTCAAAACTATCTGGTCTTAATAATGTTCTCAAAATGTTAGCACAAAAACACTATTTATAATACATCATTTATGGAACTTTGAACTTTTCAAATGTTACGACTTCATTGTTCAAATGTAACGTTCCTGTAATGACTGCAAAATTCTAAAATGGAATGTTTCTTTAACATTCATATAACCAAAAAAAAAAAAAAAACATTTAAAACTGGACATTTGAACTGGACACATTCAGAAATAATGTTTTCATAACTTAATGCGAATGTAGATTCATGTTAGCTGTGTTCAGGGTTCAAAATAAAACTGGAAAAAGTCCTGCTATTTGCCAAATATCTATTAAGGCAGGCAGTGTTTTAGGCTACTGTAATAGGTAATATAGTCTTCCTTAAATATTGTCAGCAGTTAATAAAGTTTTATAATGTTGTTGTTGTAATGTTTTACAGTAATGTTATTGTAATGTAATGGTGAACTTGACCTTCAGCCTCCACGGTGTAAAAATGATTTTTCTAAGTTGTGAATAAAGCAAACATTAGTAGAGCAAGCTTTACAAGAAAATACTATTTCAGTCTTTCTACTTTAAAATTTTAATTCCATGTGTTTCTTTATAATTATGTTTGAAATTTTCTCGCAATTTCTGAGTGAAAATTAGTAAATCACTTATCAATTAGTAAATCCCACACCATTTTTTCCCAGTGCACATCCCGTCAAAAGCCTCTTCCAATCAATTCCCAGTGGATCAAATCAAGTCCTGTCTGACTTTTCTGTCTGTTTCAGAAATATGCATCATTAGGGAAGTAAAATGGGTTGTGGAGGCTGTTTCATGTTGACTTTAACAATTATAAACGCATATTTGATTTGATAAGGATGCATGGTATGTGCCTGTTCACTTTGTATTTTTGTGAATATGATTTTGTTAGTGATGACACAATGAAAGGTGGGAAATGGAGAGAATGAGCAGCACTGAATGAGCACTAGGTGGCGACAGAGATCACAGAACGCCCATTTCTGGCCTGATCTCTTTTCAGCTCGAGACACCACAGAGATGACGGAAACAGAAGGGGACCTCGGGCAAAGCGAGGATGAGGATAGGCCCTCTGTAGAGGCCAGTGTCGGGCCCCCCGAGGCCCCTGAGGGCCGTGAGGAGAGGAAGGAGGAGCCACCGCTCAGAGAAGTCCACACTCCTCCTGCCAAACCTCCTGTGAAGCTGCTTACTAGACTGGGCAGTCTGGACAGTCAGTGCCACTTTATCGACTGCATGTATAAATGTTTTCTAGATTAGTCCAGAGGAGTGTAACAATGAAACAAAATGACAAAAGTGAAATCTTTTCTTCTTCTCGTCCATTAGGTACCCACTCCAATCATATCCGGCCTGCTCCAGCCACACTGCCCCGCAACTTCACCCTCCCCAAAGATGCCCTGAGGGGCAGGATCTCCACCCCCACCGGCTCGCCTCACTTGGGCGTCCTGCACCCTCAGCTGCCCCCTAGCTGCATCATAGAGGAACTGCACCGCGCGCTGGCCTCCAAACACCGGCAGGACGGGTGAGAGGCTGAGTGGGACACTTCTATCATCGTTTACAAAAAGAACCATATAAAATCGTTGACATGAATTGTGTGCTACGTAGTCAAAAGTCTGGGGTCTGTAAGATTTTTAATGTTTTGAAAGAGTCTCTTCTGCTCACTGAGGCTGCATTTATTTGATTATAAATACAGTAAAAACTGTGAAATATTATTACAATTTATAATAACTGTTTTCTGTCTGAATATATTTTAAAATGTAATTTATACTTGTGATGCAAAGCTGAATTTCCAGCATCATTACTCAAATCCATTATACATTGCTTTTTTCAGAATGATATTGTTTCAAAAGAACAGCATTTATTCAGAACAGAAATCTTTTGCAACAACGTAAAAGTCTTTACTGTCACTTTTGATCAATATAAAGCATCCTCACTGAATAAAATATTCATTTCTTTTAACTATAACAACAAAAATTCTGATTGTGTTGTTTTTCAACCATGTCATTTACACATTTGGTCAATTGAAAATGGCTTCTTTAAATGCATCACATGTTTGACAGCGACTGACTGCCAAACGCGTCGTTCTCTTGTATCGCACGTTTTGGTGAATGTTCTTGTAGTTTGACTTTTAAGGCATTTAACTGCATTTGACCCTCAGATGAGACAGACTCAGAGTCAGATGCATCATCTTCCCTTTTCAACGATTCCTTTACATGCACTTCCTTGCTTTCCCATAGTTTCCACAGTAAGGAGATCCGTAGTTCACCCAGACGGCGCTCGGATGGACGTCTGTCCCGCGCCGCCAGCACTGAGAATGAGCCGAGCGGAGAGATGGAGAAGAAAGAGGCAGAAGAGAACAAGGAGAACATGCGTCTGGACGAATACTTCAGCGACCCCGACAGCTGGAACGAGTCCGTCATCTCCGGTGGGTTTCTCACATCACAGCTGTTACGTGAGAGTTATTATTTTAGATGAACTGTTTCACAAAGTTGCAAAGTATCTGTTTAATGATGAAAATAATACAGACTATCATTATTACTGCTGATTAATTTGAACTGAGATCAGTGTTATTTTAGTATTATTTATATACTTACTATTATAGTATTATTAATATTTTAAATTAGCTTTTATTTTTATATTTATGTTTAGGGTTAGGGTTTATCGAGGGTTCACTAACCCTAACCCTCATTCATGTTTTAAAGTTAGACATCAACCTTCTTAGTGTTCCTCAATATATTCATATAAACAATATGAAAAAAAAAAAAATATATATATATATATATATATATAAAAGAATGTCTGTTTTCTAATACTTCTAATTCTTTTTGTGTGTGTATTGTATAATAGTGCAAGTATATTTTTTTCTGCTCAACAATAATTGAATCTCTGATGACTCCATAAGTGCAGTTCAGCTTCACTCCTGAAGGTGGCAGTGTCTGATACACAATGCTTCAAAATAATGCAGGCAGAAAACAAAAGAACACACGAGCGTCATCAGGAAAACCTGAAACGGTTCCTAACTCAGTCAGATATCACTGTCACTGATGGTGGATCTGAAGAAGCTGCCAGAGACCAAAATATTGACTTTGAAGATGTTGAAAATAAATGTACTGAGAAATGAGCTCTGACGAGAACAGTGATGATGGGAAAAAACATCTGCTCAAATTTAACCCTTCCAAGGTCCAAATATGCTTTATTTTATTCTTCTGTAAAGGTTATTTGTCAGGTGGGTGGAAGGGAAGGAGCGAGGACTCAATGATGCAGGGAAAGGAAGGGCTTTATTAATAATAAAAATAAAAACAAAAACACAACAAAAACAACCCCGAGGGGGAAAACAGACTATAACTTGACTCGACTTGACTCGACCTTGAACTCGAACTTGACACACAAGGAATAATATGACATTCAATGACAGGAAATTACGACAACGAACCAGCACAGGACTGCAAACACAAGGAGAATAAATAGGAGAGCAAATGAGGCAGGTAATGAAGGAGGACAGGTGGGGCAAATCAACCAATAATGAGATAACAAGCTGGGCGGGGTCAAGACAATAGACATGAGAGCACATGGCACAAAGAAACACATGACAAGCCATGTGCTCACACCAAAACAAAACAAAGACAAAAACACAACATGAAAGCACGCGGCAGGTGGAAATAACCGCGTGCTACACAAAACATGAGACAAGAGCGCACGGCAAGTGAAAGTACACACAAACCGTGCGCTCACAATTAAGACAGGACTGGGAGCGCGAGTGTCCGAATCCCGACACGAAACCGAAATCAAACTAGACACGAGTGCCGGGATCCGAACGCCACGCTCCCAACATGAAACAAGGCACGCAGACAAGAGCGCACAGCCCCGAGAACACTCGAGACCGTACGCTCACACAAAAACACGACAAGAACGGGAGTGTCAGAGCTCTGTCACAAAACCAAGAAATAAACTAGACCGAAGTGACAGAACCCTGACAGTTATTAAGATATCAGGAGAGTTTTATGCTCTTGCTGCAGTTATAGATTAGTTAGATATAGATCTGGGTCACTAAAGACCCGAATGTGTAATAATGATTGACGAAACATTCACACATTTAAGGGTTAAACAAGCAAGCACTACTCACATTTCTCCAGAAAAGAACTCAAAGTATTTTTTGTATTTTATTTCACAAATTGGTCTCTGAGTGGCTGTGAATAATGTTGGGTTTGTTGCGTTCACAAACGAAGAGGCTTTTCTTCCTCTAGACTTGATTGGTCAGCAACATCTGGTGTCCTACTTCTGATGCTCTCTGTCGTGATGAGAAAGAGACACAAGCAGAAGGAACTCTGGGACTGAACGAAACAGGGCATGAAAAAGTCATGAAAACAAACAGCAAACGTGGATGAGCGAGATGTGTGGTGACATTTGATGGGGGAAATGATGAAAACATTGAAATAAAGACTCCTTTGTCTTTTATGGCAATGATTTAGTGTATTCTAAACACAGTGAAATACTAAAATAACATGTTTACAGATTGACTGGACATAAAACACAAATATATTGTTCACAAGTGATATTTACCTTGATTTATCTCTGTTTTCTTCACATATTTCCAGCTCTTCACTGACTCTGATAAACAAAAACTGTTGAAAAACTGTATTAGGAGAAAAATTAGTGGTTATAGTGGAAATGATGACATGATATTCTAAAGAAGTTTGACACAGTCATAAAAACTGATATACATCGATTTTATACAGTGAATATTGAAATTTTGTTATTTTTTGAAACCAGATAGTTTTATTCAAATCAGCCTCGGGCATGAGTGTGTGTGTGACTGACCCTTGTTTGTGCAGATTTCTCCATCATTAATGACCCTGTACACGTGTGTGTGTGTGTGTGTGTGTGTGTGTGTGTGTGTGCAGGTACACTTCCACGACGGATAAGGAAAGAGCTTCTGGCGGTGAAGCTGCGTAACAGGCCCAGTAAACAGGAGCTGGAGGACAGGAACATCTTCCCTGTGCGCAGCGATCAGGAGCGGCAGGAGATCCGCCAGCAGATTGAAATGAAGCTCGCCAAGTGAGTCTCTTTACTCCATTGAGCTGAGATTCAAAGAAACAGTTTGGGGTCAGTTTGATTTTTTTTAATATTATTTCTTATATTCAGCAAAGACGCATTCATTTGATTTAAAAGTGACAGTTTGGAATGTTATAAAAGATTATATTTCTAATAAATGCTGTTCTTTTGAACTTTCTATTCATCAAAGAATCCTAAAGAATAAAAAGTATCACAGTTTCCACAGAAATATGAACATTGATAATAATCATAAATGTTTCTTGAGCATCAAATCATCATATCAGAATGATTTCTGAAGGATCATGTGACACTGAAGACTGGAGTAATGATGCTGAAAATTCAGCTTTGATCACAGGAATAAATTACACTTTACTATATATTCACATGGAAAACAGCTGATTTACACTGGAATAATATTTCACCATTTTTGAGACATTTTAAGAATCTTACCGACCTTTTGAATGGTAACGTACTAATTTCAGTAATGAAGTATATGTAGTTCTCAGCAGTGGCTTTACTTCAGGACCCTGATTTACTCTGAGCACAAGCACAGGCTGAGAAACACTCGTTTCAAAGATGGCCGGTGAAATTTAAAGAGGGTTTAAACGTGTGTGTGTGTGTGTGTGTGTGTGTGTGTGTGTGTGTGTGTCTACAGCACATATTAACTGCACTTCAGCCAGTAGGGGGAGTTATGACATTTTTCTGTTTCTGTGGAGCTCAGATGAATAAAGTGATCACACTAATATCAGCAGCCCTGTTTTTCTGTGGTGTACGTGGGCATGGAAAAACCCTGATTTTTGTGTCAGTTTTGGGTTTGTGTGATTTTGGATCTTTGTCCTGCTGGAATATCCAACCAACATAACATTTATGAATCCGTTCAAAGTTGTCTTGGGGCCTTTGAATGAAAGCTGTCAGTGCCAAACCCTGTAGTGTTGTGTTCAGAAAGCTCTGTTTTGGACTCGTTCGACTACACAACCCAGTTCCACTGGAAGTTCAAGTGAATTTCTGTAGGTGCGTGAGTTTGTTATTTGATGACGTGAAAAGCTTTTTTTTATGGAAACCCTCCTGAAGCAGTGGTGATTATATACAGACAGAGTCTAACGGTGGAGGTTTGACCAACTAACACCCGCAGTTCTTCAGCTGTGATCCTTACAGATTTTTAACTGATATTTTGGTGGTGTGAAAAATGATCTATTAATAGATTTGTTGAAATGAATCAAAATCTGACATGGGGTGGATCTCACCAAAGATAAACGGTTTTGATATTTTAGGTTGTCAGAGGTTTGCACAGAGAAGGATCCAGATAAACCTTTTTGTGTCCGTCTCTACGGAGAGCTTTTAGGGTAGCCAGATGTCCCGTTTTTCCGGGGAAATGCAGCACTACCCAATGCAGAACAGGACATCTGCTCACCGTAAGTGGTTCGAAAGCCATTTCATGAGAGGAAAAACACACACCTGCTCATCCTCACAAAAGTAATTCATGTTTGTGTTGCAGTGGCATTTTCCCTTTTCTCTCATTTCCTGTTTTCTTCTCACATAGATGGCTTCCTGTGTTTTTTATTGTGGTTGCATAATTCAAGCATCCTCATGAGACGGACTTGATTGTCATTTATGTTTCTAGCTGAAGTTACTCAAGTCATTAGCTGGTTATGCCTCCTCAGTGACTGACTGGGTAATAAACAGGTGTGGGCTCGGCTCCTCCTCAGCTGTGATTATCAGAGAACTAATCAAATATTAATGGAGAACATTGTGTGTGTAATCCCAGTGGTTGTAAATAACTGGAGAGTCGCTGGAGTAAGAAGAACAGAGCCGAGCGAGCGAGAGAATGAGGCTTCATAAGCAACTGCTTGCTCTGTTATGTAAAGGGAAGCTTTACTGTCTCGTCTGATTGACCCAACAAACATCTCCTGAGCTTCACAGTTCAGTTAGTGCACAGTATAAACTAGATTTTAGTGGTTTCTGAAGAAAACGTGGTTGCAAGGTGATCACCAAAGCTCAAAGTATACTTTGGTGTGCGATATTGACAAATGTCTTGATGTTTTCTGTGATTGTGTTGATAACGATAGTTAGTTTTTGTGCTGGTTTTCATCGTTCCACTGCATCTGAAGAGGGTTTTAGGTGTATTTACACAGATGGTTTAATGCAGCTCAGAGGTGGCTTGAATGCATTTGCAGTTGTGTAAATAATGCTATAAGATTTTTATACGGACATACTACATACGCCGTGTTGTCACTGTCATGTGACCTACGGCATCAGTTGCCTCGCTCCAGTGGCCTCATGGGATAGTAAGTGTCCATCATGTGCTCACTTCAGAATATTGCTGAAAGCAGAAGGTAATCAGGCGAGTTTTATGAATACTGTGAATTCAGACATACTACTCGGCTCACATACTGTTTCTGCAATATTCGGATTCAGGACTGTCTTAATGAGTGAGTCATTCATTCAAACTATTCGCTCTAATGGCTGTTTTTACTCGTTTAACAAAAAACAAAATTTTGACAATATTTTGTCTAAAATGTGACTCAAATTCATAACTCTATACTGTAGGTGTGTCCCAATTGGCCACTTGAGTATTATTCTATGATGTTTTGTAGTATAAATAGTGTGAGTGTTCACCCTAAAAATTACAAATAGAAAAAGAGCAGTTTATAAACCCGAATGATGCACTTAATTAACTGAACAAACGAAGTGTGGAACGACGGACACTTGGACGGTCACAGCTTTAATCATGTAGCAGAGGGGGCGGGGCTTCAGACACCGGTGACGAATGACAAAATAACCTCACACACTACACGGTTGACTACATAGTGCATAAGTACATAGTGTGTAGTGCGGGACACAACTCTTGTTTATTAAACTGTTTTATAAAATCAGATGCTGATATTTGGGAAGAACGGCACCCTTGCTCATGTGATATTGCTTAACTATTTAATTTGGTACAAATATAAGACACATCTCATGGGTGAAAAAATATTCCTGTGTATCTTGAATTTCATGGCATTCTAACGGCATTAAAATAGGTTACGTCACGCAGTGAAAGCATGCTCTCTCGAGCTGTGGTTTCGTTTGGTTTTTGCAAAGCAAGTGACATGCTATAATGTCAGCTCACACATCGTTAAAAAGATAATTATGATTTCATCTCACTCACATCATTGGTTCACATGTCAGAGTAATATTTAGAAAAAGTCAGATCACTGCTCCAGAGTCAGTGCTGAAGCTCAGAGCCTCACGTTCACAGATCAGAGATCTCACCTTCCTCCGACATTCCCGCTCCCGCTCCACGTGAGAGCGTTCGGCCTCATGCCGCAGGATGCCACAATTCATTTTCCCTCAACAGTTCACACCTTTGTGACAAATTGATCAGCAATAAGAAGGATGTTTATTAAAAGTTACAAGATAATAATAATAATAATACAATTGTAAGTTTGGCTGCTTCAGTAAAGTAACAGCACAGCTCTCCTCATCAAGAAGAATCATTCATGAGATAAACGCTGAAGTTTAATGTGTTTGTTCAAAACACTGCCTTAGCAAGAACCACTATTAAATACAGCTCTTAAAGAGATAGATCACCCAAAAATGAAAATTCTCTCATCATTCACTCCCCCTCATGCCATCCCTGATGTATATCGTTCTTCAGATAAAAACAAATGAAGATTTTTTGAATAATCCGTCTGTGAGTAATGCAAGTGAATGTGTGCTTGAAAACCACATGCAGCGATCGTGGCCCCAGTGGAGGAATCAATGTCTTCTGAAGCCAAAAGATAACTGTGTGTAAGAAAAATATAAATCAGTGCTTCTGGTCTTCTGTCATGTGAGCGTTCGTGAGGAACGTCTGCTTCTGTGCTGCTTCTCACGCAAACTTCACTTCGCACTACAGCATGCTTCAGAAGACATTGATGGATCCACCGGGGTCGTGTGGATTACCGTCATGATCGCTGCTTGTGGTTTTTCAGGCGTCAGCCGAGCCTCAGCCATTCAGTGGCATTATATGAATTATTATCCTAAAAATCTTCATTTGTGTTTATCTGAAGAAAGAAAGTCATTTACATCAGGGATGGCATGAGGGTGAGTGAATGATGAGAGAGTTTTTGGGTGAACTCTTTAAGAAAATCTCTTTAAGAGGCGGTGACATTATCGATGCTTCAGCTAAATTTGTCTCAATCAGCTCCCTAGTTCAGTAGTTAGGGCACTGATCAGGGACTCGGCCGTTTTCAGGGCTGTTTCAATCACAGAATCACTGCGCTGACACGTTCACTCCCTAAAAAGCCCCACAATGCTCTGTGAAAACCATGTTCCCTTAACGAAGTTCTGAAGCGCGAAACATAAATCACTGAGCAAACTCACTACATAATGACACGCGAAAGATGTTTTTAAAAATACAAACCATTTTATATTTCAACATACTCTACTTTAAATAACAATTAAACATAATGTCAGAAATATATCAGTTCTGCTGTGGTTCATAAATACGGTGTAAAGGACGATGTTGTGTCCCAGTCATTAGTCCTTACTGTTCTCACACAAAACTCCCGATCCCGGGATCATATGGAAATGACTGGATTTCACTCACAAGTGTCACTGAGCAAGAGTGAATGTGAATGTGAGCGCACCTTTAGTAACACAATTTGAGATCAGAAGATGTTGTGGGAAATTCAGTGATGAGCTAAAATGAAATCTGGATGTTCAGAAAGGGTTAGGCTGAAGGGTTACTCTGTGTCGTGTTGTTACAGGTGTAAGTGTACAGCGAGGCCCTGTGGAGTGTGTGTGTGTGTGTGTGTGTGTGTGTGTGTGAGGTGCTGACGGTCTCTCAGGATGGGGAACTCACACAAACAGCTTATGTAAGCCTCCACTGGACTCACTTACGCAACCGAGCGCGAAGATCGATGCTGGACACAGTGTGGATGAACTTTATTGAGGTGATAAGAGAAACTGATCCCAGGTCAGATCTTGCCTCAGGGAGTTACATATCACTGTGTGTGTGTGTGTCTGTGTGTGTCTGTCTGTGTGTGTGTGTGTGTGTGTGTGTGTGTGTGTGTGTGTGTGTGTGTGTGTGTGTGTGTGAACTTCATCACTGTACACAAATCAACACATGATGGGCGTCAGATGATGTTTTTGCGGGCGTGAGGTGGGACTGCACTGCAAAACTGATGCTCTTCCTCAGTGTTTCCAGCACAAATATATAAACATTCATAAATCAAGATACATTTACTGGAGAAGAAAAATGACTGAAGATATTAAGATGTGTTTACTGAAAACAAATGATTGAAATGAAGTGAGTTTTTGATTAAAACAAGAACAAATAAATGCCAATTGAGTCAGAAAAATAATATTGTTTTCTCTTTGGATTAAAGGGTTAGTTCCCCCAAAAATGAATATAATGTCATTAATTACTCTCCCTCATGTCGTTCCACACCCGTAAGACCTTCATTCATCTTCAGAACACAAATTAAGATATTTTTGATGAAAAAACACTTCTTCAGGAAGCTTCGGAGCGTTATGAATCTTTTGTGTCGAATCATGATTCTGATTGCGTGTCAAACCGCCAAACTGCTGAAATCACGAGACTTTGGCGCTCTGAATCATGATTCGACACAAAAGATTCATAACGCTCCGAAGCTTCCTGAAGCAGTGTTTTGAAATCGGACATCACTATATAAGTTGTTATTTTGTTTTTTTGGCGCTCCAAAAATATTCTCGTGGCTTTATAATATTCATATTGAACCACTGTACTCACATGAACTGATTTAAATATGTTTTTAGTACATTAATGGATCTTGAGAGAGGAAATGTCATTGCTGGCTATGCAGGCCTCACTGAGCCATCGGATTTCATCAAAAATATCTTAATTTGTGTTCTGAAGATGAACGAAGGTCTTACGGGTGTGGAACGGCATGAGGGTGAGTAATTAATGACAGAAATATAATTTTTGGGTGAACTAACCCTTTAAGTGTATTTTTCTGACTCCACTGGCAGATATTTGTTCTTGTTTTAAACACAAAAATCCTGATGATTTTTGTCAGAAAACAAGACATAATATCTTTAGTCACTTTGCTTCTTGATTTAAGAATGTTTAGATATTTCTACTGGAAAACAAGACAATCTTTTCTTGCAGTTTAGAGTGGTTTCTTTCCACAATTACCTTTTATCAACTAGTTTTTCTGATTGAATGTAAGTGATGTCAGTGGTTGTTAGTTTGTCAACAAACTGTATGATTTGAAGTAACATTCATCTGGACTGTGCGAGACGAGTCATGTGCCAAAGTCTGAAAAGCACTATATGATTTTTGCCCAGATTTTTCTCAGAGCCGGTCTGCATCTTATCAGAAAATCAGACAGAATTTTATTTTATCAGAATTTTATTTTGCATCTTATCAGAAAATCAGACAGAATTTTATTTTATCAGAATTTTATTTTGCATCTTATCAGAAAATCAGACAGAATTTTATTTTATCAGAATTTTATTTTGCATTTTATCAGAAAATCAGACAGAATTTTATTTTATCAGAATTTTATTTTGCATTTTATCAGAAAATCAGACAGAATTTTATTTTATCAGAATTTTATTTTGCATCTTATCAGAAAATCAGACAGAATTTTATTTTATCAGAATTTTATTTTGCATCTTATCAGAAAATCAGACAGAATTTTATTTTATCAGAATTTTATTTTGCATTTTATCAGAAAATCAGACAGAATTTTATTTTATCAGAATTTTATTTTGCATTTTATCAGAAAATCAGACAGAATTTTATTTTATCAGAATTTTATTTTGCATTTTATCAGAAAATCAGACAGAATTTTATTTTATCAGAATTTTATTTTGCATCTTATCAGAAAATCAGACAGAATTTTATTTTATCAGAATTTTATTTTGCATCTTATCAGAAAATCAGACAGAATTTTATTTTATCAGAATTTTATTTTGCATTTTATCAGAAAATCAGACAGAATTTTATTTTATCAGAATTTTATTTTGCATTTTATCAGAAAATCAGACAGAATTTTATTTTATCAGAATTTTATTTTGCATCTTATCAGAAAATCAGACAGAATTTTATTTTATCAGAATTTTATTTTGCATCTTATCAGAAAATCAGACAGAAAATCACATAATGATAGACACAGACTCATGTTTGAGATCATCACAGTCTGAAGATGAACAATCGGTTTGATTTTAGAACACAGTTTTCATTTATCACGACAGACGTTTGTTGGGTTTGGAATGACTTGAAAAGACATTCGTTTGTGATCCTCAGTCGCTTAGTGTTTGATGCCTAGCTTTAAAATCTGTTCAGTCGTGTAGAGAATTGCAGCCTTGAGGTGAAACCCTGTCACTTTAAGCATGAACATTAGCAATAGTGAACAGATAATAAGAAACTGGTAAAAAAATGATTAATATCACCAGGGGTCAGCTAAATACAACTTAAATTTATTATCATTTGAATCATTAACGAACTGTCTGTTCATTGAGATCGTAAGATCATAATAAAGTGTTATTATGAAAATCTAGCTTTTTTTATGCTGGGTTGGTTGGAGATCCCTGGATCTGTAAACACTGTCCTAGGTCAATGTTTTGCACAGAAACACATGGAGATTCTTGCATGACCAGATATGAAGGGAAATGTATGATGGTATTTAATTACTCCAAGCTCTTATGGGAAGAAACTGAAGAAACCCGTGTGAAATAGAAGAACGAGGCATCATGCGCTCAGCAGCGAGTCGGGGTAACGTGATCCGTCCGTGTGCGGTGTGTAAACACAGGTGTGGATCTCCCGCTGGCAGCGACAGCAGGGGAGGACGACACACACCAGCTCTTTTGTCCAGCGCTGGGAAATCATCTTTAACAAGAGAAAACTGATGCCGTGTGTTTCAGCAGAAGCCTCTCATGCGGCTCTGACCAGTTTGCTCTAGTACCAAGAGGTTATTTCTGAAAAGCTGTTTAATAGCTTGTGAGACTTAATGGAGTTGCATTGAACTATCAATCATTTGTTCATGCTGAGAGCTTCATATTGAGAATTGTGGTATTTTTGCAAATCTGAACAAAGAAAGTCTCTAAGAGACGTGTAAAACACAAAGTCTCTGTTTTCTCTATCATTGCTGTCTAGTTGAGATAATAAACAGATGTAATTTGTCATTTTCATTCCTTCGAGTATGCATTGATACAGCACCAAATGACAATTCATATATTAACCTATTATTGGAAAGCTCGTGTGTGTGAAAACAAACCTGTCAATGAATCTTTAGTTATGATTGAAGCACCATAAACAGAGCAGATTAAATGATACAGGCCATCAAAATGTACACAGCACAGTGAAAAAACAGGTCCAAAAACAGGAAAATCTGTTTACTTTCCATGCAAAAACACCCCTTTTCTAGGCAAATATGTACATATTCTTATAGATTATAGCTGTAGTCAGTGGTATTTTCCTCTCTCTGTTAATGCTGCATTATTAACACCTGCTGAAGTAGACAGAATTGTGTTAGTGTTTCCTAGCATCAGTAATTATTAAAAGAGATACCAAATAAATAGCAAGCATATATCCATATGAACAAACTAAAATTAAATTGAAAATAGAAATATAAAAATAAATTCTCATTCAAAATATTCACAAAAACTATAAGCGTATTGAGTTGAGTGCACCTTTGGTTTAGATGTGACGGTTTACAGTCGCAGCGGTCACGATGAGAATCAGCATCATGAAAATCGCTTTGAGATCTCAAATTTTTGGCTGTATTTGTGCTGGTACATTATTTGATCCGTGTGTTCATTTAATTAGACGTTCTGACAGTAAATGGCGTATGCATGATCTGCTGTTGAAGCTAGGAGTACGTTTTGTTGTTTTACTCTACCAACCTTACGTAGCCTTTAGGAAACAAACCTCTGTCTGGTCATTCAGATCGACTGACACGATCTTCTCATTCTCTGTTGTATAATTTCTTTGTGTGTGTGTTCTTGTGTAACACTGTTTTCTGCACATCAGCATCTGAATTGTGCCAGACTGCAGAGCAGTGGGTTGGTCGGGAAGGGGGATTCCTCTCCGATGCTATTTTTAACCTGCTGCATTGTCAGTCGCACTGAAAAACTGCAGCAGGACTCCTGATCAATCCTCTACGTCACTGTTGCTACCTCCAGGAGGGAAGAGATTGCGTTCGGCCCCCTCACAGCCCGCCGTACCGCCACTTTCCAGTCCAATCCTGTCGTAGTGGCCCACTGTTCCTCATCGACCTTGGCTTGCCGTAACGATCTTACGTCTGGACGGCAGATCCTCGAGCCCCTCCCGGGATGACCTTACTATCAATAGCCCTCTGAAGCGGTGATGCCGGCTCCCCACAGGACTCGAGCTGCAGCTAAATATAGACAGGCGAGCTGTTGAATTATGCATGAGCGTTCATGAGAGCGGAGCCGAGCTCGTGATGAGAGAGGGAGATGAAGACAGCTCGCTGTTTAGAGTCCGAAGCTGTTGCTTTTGAGGCAACGGCTCGGTGCGAAAATAACAAGACGCCCACTCACAGATGCTCCAGAAACCAGATTTCACCTAGATTTACGATGCCATCTTTGATGGTCAGCGCTCTATTCTGTTGATACAACAGCTATAAAAATAGCAGATCTGTGTGTGACTGAAGGATAGGGCACCAGAATGCACATTATCATTATCTCTTCACACTTTTCCATACAGCAGCAGTTCATATAAGAAAAGGTTCTGTATGGGCTCTGTTAGGTGCTTCATATCAAACCTGAGAATATGAGATTTTTTTTGTTTAATTTTAATTTAATTTTATAAATTGTGCAGATCATAATTATCACTAGAAAATGCTCTGTCAAGCATGAAGGTATTATGCAATAATTTCTCCTTATATAGAACCTTTTTGGCATAAAGGGTCTTTTAAAATTGAGTCAGAAACCCTCGAGTTCGATACAGAAGCCGCTGAAGCTGTGGAGTGTGTTGTGAACGCAGTGTAATCCAGTAAGAGGTGATCCACACGCAGGTGGAGGCGGAGAACCGCCCGATGCCAAGCACAGCCAGCATTGACAAGATAAAGATGTTGGCATCGCTGAATTTGACTGAAAGGTTAAAATGGCGGTTGTTTTCGTCAGTTACGGGCTGGTAGGATTTAACATTCTGTCCGCTTTAAATCAGACACAGAGAAAAGAAGTGCGTAAGTTTATCTGCTTCAAGAACAGTGGCATTATTACATCACTAGTGAAAAATGGCATGAAGCTTTTCAGTTGCTAAACTAATTGTCTGTGTGAGTGCCCCGTAGTATAAACGGCATTGAAATAACAAAATTGTGCTTAAATAATGACAATATTTTCTTTTTGGGCATACTATTAAAACAACAACAAAAAAAAATGTTGTAGAAACAATTTTCCCTAAGAAATTGCTAGTAAATCTCACAACAAGAAACAGCAAGTAACATCGAATTAAACATGAAATGTGAAGTAGAAAGACTGAAACAGTATTTTCTTGTAAAACTTACTCCAATAATCTTTGTTTTATTCACAACTTTGTAAAATCATTACAGTGTACATGATATAATGATTGTGAAGATCAAAATAGAGTTGTCTTTTCTTCATGAATGAAACAGAAAACAGAACAAAAATCTTTTTTCACGTTTCTCTGTTTCTCTGCTTAATTGTGTAACAAACGAGGCAGTCTCAAATCTCCGTATACGCGCTTCTTCTTCTTCTTCTTCTTCTTGCATAATTATTTCAAGTCAAAAAAAATATTTCATGCCCATTTATTATTTATTTCTTAAGCAGTTTAACATCAGATCCTGAAAATGAATGAAGATGATCAGCAAACTGTACGTTAACCCTTACAAAATCTTATTGTTTAAATTAAATTAATTATTTTAAAAGAGAAAGAAAACAGATGTCTTGTCTATCTCACAGTGAAAGCTGCAGTGCCTCATGAAAACATTACTGTAAACTGATGCCGATGGCACGGATGTCACGTATTGTACAATACTAGGGAATATATAGTCCCTCCTTCCAGAAAACACCCAAGACTTCAGTGTAAAAACCGATGCTATTTAAAGAAGCAGCCGTTTATAGCCCACATCACGACTCACGACTCGCGGCGGCTCATTACCCTCTCCGGAGCGTTCCGCGGCAGCTGGAGTTGCTAGGCAACAGTGGCCAGTCAATAATGTGGCACTGTAGAGGAGTCTCTCTGAAATATTCATTCCTTAGGAAACCTCTTTACAGTACAAAACAAAGGCACAAACATTATTGTGACCAAGTCACACAGTGTCTTTTATTTCTATTATTGCTTCATGTTCAGGACAAGCATGATCCAGTTCACAGTGTTCATGTTCCCCTGTGGATCTGTCACACGTTCTGATGGTGAATCATGAGCTCGAGTTGTGTTGTGTTGTGTTGTGATGGCCGGTTTGGAGCAGTTATCAGTTTTTGACTGTGTTCCTGGCCCGTTTTCTCTGCTAAATTAAGCTCTGCTTCACATCCAGGCAGCGGCCCAATGCTTGATGACTTCATATGAGATATCACAGAGACACACATGACGCCAGCACCGGATGTGACATCGTCTTTACAACTCCAAAAAAGCCCCGCTCCTGGAATTACATGCTGCCATCCAACAGTGAAAGCGCTATATTTACATCTGAATACACGTGCTAATTAAGTCATCTGAGGCACAATACCATACACCACCAGAGCCCACATTCAGAGCCTTCCAGATCTCCACATCCTTTCAAATCTTTTGTGCTGATTCAAAAAAAACCCTCTTTACTTTCCCAATATTCATATTGCAAACGATTCATCAGTTCACATTATTTCAAAGAGTACGAGTCTACAGAAGTGTAAAAACTTATGGCAACACTTTACAGTAAGGCTTACATTAGTTACTGCTTTGACTAACATTAACTAACGATGATCAGTGCATTGTTTAAAGAGGCTTTATTCTGCTTTTGTCCATCTTCATTCTGTTCTTTAGTGTGTAATGTTGCTGTTTGAGCAGGAAAAAGCTTATTATTTTTCTCTATATTCAGTGTTTCTGAACTCCATTTTGAGTTTTCTTCACAATATTCCTCATTTAAATAATTCATGCGCAGAATAAAGGGGCGGGGCCTGGTTGAGTGTGATGAAACTGGCGGTTATGGTAAGGGGCGGGGCATTTCCCAAACACCAATCACAACACACTGCTCCAGCCGACCAATCAGAGCACATTGTGCTTTTCAGAAGGAGGGGCTTCATAGAGACAGGAACTAAACAGAGCGTTACTGACAGACTGGGAAGAGAGGAGCTGCAACACTGGAGAATATGAGGAAAATAATCAACATTCAAGCAGGAAAACCTGCTCTAGTGGTTTTGAAATTATTATTATCTAAGATCCTTTAGAATGAATTTTCATTGTTAGTTTGTATGAACTAATGCTCACAAACTGAACCTTAAAGGGGAGATTACACACACAGTTTCTGCCAGTCTCAGGTTAATCTTGAGTATCTATAGAGTAGTATAGCATCCCTCTTTAGGGTTATCAGATTTATAAAAGACAGATACAGCTGAACCGCTTCTTTCCGAAAACAGTCGAGCTCCTGGAGGCGTGCCGTGGGCGGAGCTAAAGAGTCACAAGCATAATAAACAAATGGACACTTCTGGTGGTCAGCTAAAGTATTTAAGCACACACAATACACCATCACATTATCCCTGGATAACTTTTGATTCATTATACATTCGTGTTGATTGCCAACAAAACACAGACATTTGATGCAGTTTTACTTAACGCCTGCGGTTCCGACTCATGACCGGGATCTTTCACCGCTCCGTTTTCCAGTTTCAAACGATCTGTAAATCCAGTGTCGAACTGAGCCTCGTTTATAAAACATTGGTCACCGAAATGCCGGGAACAAACAAACACACTTGCACAGCTCCGATGCTGCCCCGGATAAACAAACTGCATCCACACATCAGACTGAACAAGGTTATGTTTCCCTCACAACCAAAAACACTCTTCTTTGGTGACATTGTTGATGTCGTGGTCTAAAAACATAATGACAAATCTTTCTCTAGTGAAGCGCAGAAATACTCTGTCATACATCCAACTCGTTTTTTGAAACTTTGGCCATGTTTAGCATAAGAATCCAACTCTTTAACAGTGCAAATAAGTAAGAATGCATGAAATAGCATTAGACATCCCCTTTAATATAAAGTGTTACCAAAAATATGGTACATTATGACAAAATAATAACAAACAAAATATAGAACCAAATGCAACAAGAAATGATGTTTTGTCAACTCAACAGCACTGTAAACCCAAATAAGTTGACAAAACTCAAAACATTCGAGGTAATCAGTTACATCAATTTTTTAAAGTTAAGAAATTTAAAGTTTAAGAAAGCAGAACTGGCAGATTTAAATTTTGTACTCGTACATTTTAATTACTCCTAACTTGAAATTTCTTGAGTATTAACACTTAATTTTAGTATTTATTCTCCCTTTCGAGTGTCATGGCAAAGCATGCTGGGAAACAGAAATCCCAGCCCAGTTTCAGATAAATTTAAGTTTGTCTAAATGAAAAGAAACATGTTCATAAAACTGAAAACAATGAAACAATTCAGATTATTTAAAATGTGTCAGTTTCATGAACTCAGAAGAAAAAGAAAGTTCTAAATACTCATAAAAGTTCATTTTATTGAACTAATTTGTTTAATTTGAGTTTGGCCTACTCAAACCAATTAATTATTTTGAGTATTAGGGTTACAGTGAGATGTACTACAGTATCGCATACAGCCCCAATCCACCAAGCTGTTTCCAGTGAAAACCTCAGTGTTGGAAAATCAATGGCTGGAAAGAGCCGGGCTGTTATGTGGGCCACAAATAGACAGTTCCTCCAATAGCAGACATTGTTTTAACCCAACAGCAAATCGATTTGTGTTCATTCCCAGCTCTGGCCACATGAGGATACGATCTATTTAGGGAAAGAGCTGAATAGGTCAAAAACAATGCAGGAAGCAATTAGTATCTTGTCTGGATTCAATATAAATATGCTTTCTCATTGTATTTGTAATGCATTTGGGGTGAGCCAAGCATCCTTTCTGAAGAGTGGGCCATTTGTGTCAATAAATCCATTTTCTCGTAATAATTAATCATTGAAATGTGTCGTGCCTCAGAGCTGTGGTGCGTTTGTGAAGTCCATCAGCGGGTGGCGAGCGTTTGAAGATCGGAGCTCACGCTGACCCGGTCGTGGTTACGGCTCTCCGTCTCATGTGTCGCTCTGTTCTAAAGAGCAGACCTGGGGTCAGCCGGCGATTTGATGAATTATTGAAAGCCAGCTCGGAATAAAATTGCTTTCATGTCTAAGCCTTTATTTATATATATTTACTAAAGTGTACAGTTTTGAATACAGGCTTTCTGTTTGACACCTCTTGGTATGAATGTTTTTTGTCAATCAGAGGAAACATCATTTTAATCAGCTATTGTTGTTATGTTGACTCAAAGGTTTAATGCAGGTAAAATAGTATAATACAGTCCAAATATAGTTTAAATAAGGTATGATCTGTCTTACTTATCCCAAACTTTTGAATGGCATATATTTTTGTAAAACGCCAAGCGGAGACTAACTTAAAGTTTTCTGACTGATGATGCAAACAGATATCTGAATCAGAGTGATTAATGGATTGAAATGATTCACAGAAATTAATCAAAAATTAAACTCTAAAATCATTTCTGCTATATTGATGTAAACATCAGAGATGATATTAAAATTTCTGTCTTAATTCTGTCCAACGACACAGTCTGTTGTTAACTTAATGGACAATATTTATGATGTTTTATGATATTAATGTTTTTTTTATACAGCAAAATTATCCCAAATATCCCAATAGGATATATAGCTGCTTCATTACATACATTAAAATTATTTTTTGAAGATTACTGGAGTACATTTTACAAGAAATTACTATTTCAGTCCTTCTACTTCAAAGGTTGACATTTAATCGATTCTTTGCAATTACGTATGAAATTTACTAGCATCTACAGTGAACATTGTTTCTACACCAGTTTTTCCCAGCAGACGCGTGCCAGGAATGAATATTTTTGTTCTTTCGTCTGTCTTGTACATCTCATTTTTAGCATGCAGTCAGGAATCCAAATGACACCGGAAGAAGCACCCTAGAAGTTACATAAACGCTCAAACTATTCTTGAGCATGGATGTAAACTTTTATAATGATCCTTGGCATTCTTGTCCCTCAGGGTGTCCTAGACACACTTGGCTGTCAATCAAAGCCATAATGGCCACCCATGCAGCCAGCGAGTGTCTGAAACTTCCTTCATCGGAAGGGCCGGGCGAGGGTCGGGCATTAAGGCACAGCTCAGTAAGCAGTGGCAGCCCGTGAAATCCAGGCCGACTCGCAACCCCTCACTGACACTCCCATCGCGGGCTGCTCTTGTAAATGGCTTATCGCTCTGACACATCGCTGGGTCACTTAATATACATCGAGTCCTCATGTTTCATAAGTGGAAGAAGTTTTCATCAGGAAGGAGCGAGACCTCTGGGTTTGGGGCGTCTTTATGTGTCTGAATAAGCAGGGCGTTCTGTATTACACAGAACGAAACACCTTTTGAGATGTTGTATTGTGCTGAAAAATACATTTCTCTCAATAGCCCCAATGAAGATTTCATAAGCGTTCTCTCTGTAGCACATTCTGTATATTTCAGAAATAAATGCTGGATTCATGTGGCTTTTAGATGTATTTCAGGTTTTTACATGTAGAAAAAAATGTAATTTTTCACACCCTGCCTTTCTGTGGTCTGTTAGTTTCATACACTGATTTCATGTTCACTGCAGTGGAAGGTGTTTTCCATCTCCGACAGGAGCAAAACAACCTCTGAGCCATCGAACTTTTGACTTTAATAATGTATAAATAAATGCTTTAGAAGAACTTTTCATTGTTAGAACTAATGTTAACAAATAAATGTTAATTAATTTTTAAATGACAAATTATTAAAACCTGCGGAATTCACCTTTATTTATTTTGTGTTTTGTTTATTGTGCATTCGCTGGTCTTTTCTTCTCTATTGTGTCATATTGTAATGAATGCGGACTCATGGTAAGATCCATTTGCAGCTTTTATTCAAGTGAGAGTGGTCGTACAGGCAGGATCAATCAGGAGCGAACAGGAACAGCAAGGAACAGGCAGAATCGTGGTCAAAGAACAGGCAATGATCAGGACAGGCAGATATCACTCACAGGTCGGTATACAAGCAAGAGGTCGAGGCAGGCGGCAGACAGGGATAAACAGGGTAACAGTCCAAACAGTAACAGGCAGAACAGACAGGGAATAAACGCTCAGAAATGATACAATAGTAAACAAGACTTCGCGGTGAGGTGGTGTGAGTGAAAGTCCTTTATAGTCCTGATAATGAGCTGCAGCTGGGTGTGGTGATTAGTGATAGTGTGCTAGGCTGTATGTGGCAACAGGTGATTGGTGTGGAGTGAACATGTGACTGGCAGAGAGGATTGTGGGAAGTGTAGTCCGGGAACTGACAGGAACATGACAGGAACAGATGGTGATCGTGACACATATATCCGAGTGAAATGCTTCTCAAACAAGAACAAATGTAGGGCGGGGCTTGATTTTGTCCGCGGTGAATTGATTGGATGGTTGTGGTTTGCTATTAGTGGATCTCATGTGAGTGACAGGTTGCCCCGCCCTCATCATCAGAGAAGAGATGCTGCAAGAGGAAGATATTCTGATTGCAGCGATAAATCATTTATATTAAACACTGCAATATTCCATAAAAAATAGTAATCGTCAGTTATGATTTCACGGGGACTTTAAAGGCTTCGGTGAATATGGTATCACAGCTGAGCTTCCGGCCTCATGGCTCGGTTTAATCTGCCCACAGATAATATTTCCAGGATCTGGTCCAATCAGGCAGGATTTAAAAATATCCTTCTGTTATTTGGAACGGCATTTTTTAACAGCAGTTTGTGTTCATGAAGTCAGTCTCAAGCCTGCTGTTTGTGATTCATGGCGTCATGTTCTGCTGTGACAATTAAAGTGGGCGAACTCAGCGTTCATTACAGAGAATGCTTCAGCTGTCATGTGGATCCATCGGTGAAGAAGTGATGTGAAACCGTAAGCAGTCTCTTAAACAGCCCCAGTGACCGTCACTGAGCAGCACCATTCAAAACAAGATCAGTCATGTTTCATTCACACATGTGTCAAATCTATTTTTAACACCATCACAACTCTAGATTAGTTATTACATCTGCAGATGTTTCATGTTTTGAGAGCTCTCTGACAGACATTTAACAAATACAAGTGCTGATTCAAATGACATTATTAATTCAATTATGCATTTTGAGACTCAAACAGAGTGTATGCATTGAGTGTATTTTATCAGCTGTCAAACACGTGATCCTTTTGCTGTTCTGGGATTTGCCGTTGGTTCATTTAAGGCTTTATTGAGTCAATCCCTTGAAAGTCATCTTTAGGATTCAGAAGTTTTTGAGAAGCGTTTATCGTGTCATTATAAACATCATAAAACCGCATTATTGCTGAAATAAGCGGAATGATTACATAATTACACGCATGTTTTCTTATGAAAATGAGAGCCCCGCCCAACGCGCGTTCAGAAACACTGACTGTCAGAGTGAATTAATGCTGGGTTAAAAACAACCCAAGCTGGGTAAAATATGGACAAACCCAGCAGGTTGGGTTAAAAGGCACCTATTATGCCCTCTTTCACATGATGTAATATAAGTCTCTGGTCTAGTCAAGTTTCAGCTTAAAATACCCCACAAATTTGCCCCTATGCCTTTTGCTATATTAATATATTGCTGGCTAAAAAAATAAATCAAAAATTGGTTGAAAAAAATAGCTGGGTGAAAACAACCCAATCCCTGGTTTTGTCCATATTTAACCCAGCAGTTTTTAGAGAAAACGACACTTCGAGCAGCATTGGCCTGTTGCAAATGAATTATTCTAATTTATCGGTCTGTATTTCTCATATGTTCTGCTGAAATCAACGCTATTAAAGCATCCCTCAGAGGAGTGGATGGAGGTTGTGTTTTCCCTGACTGCAGCATATTCCTCCAGCGCGCGCACTGAGTGTGCGTGGGAATCTCTCCCGCACGCGCCGCCCCCTTTATAAATGATGCGTAAAGGATCTCCGGGATCACACCACTCTGAGACTTCAGAGAACTCAGGACCAGATGCTCATCTCTGCGTCTTTTTCACTCTTTTCTATTCCTTTTTAATACAAACCGACTCTTTCTACTTATTTCTTCGTCGATGAGGCTTTCGTGTAGTAAGCGCGCACCCATGAACAAGTGCCGTTCGCTTCCTTCCGAGAAATCAGGGAATTTCAAGCACAGATAATACTAGATGTGGATGTGGAAGAGCTTTAGATATGATGATCCTCGGCGATGTTTAGACGCGAGAAGGGACGCAGGGTTCGCCTGTAACATGCGCGGATCGCGGGATCCCCACTGACACTCACGGGAGCGCGCTGCTGATCAGAGACTGTCACAGACACTTTGGAGATTGAGAGAAAATGGTCCAGAACGTGATTTTGGTGTTTTTCCGCAGGAGACTGAGTCAGAGACCAGCAGTGGAGGAGCTGGAGAGCAGAAACATCCTCAAACGTGAGTATCACACCTGTTTTTCTTTTCTTTTCTTTTCTTTTCTTTTCTTTTCTTTTCTTTTCTTTTCTTTTCTTTTCTTTTCTTTTCTTTCCTGGGAATTAACTTACAATGGATTTGTCTGTGTTTTTGTTAAATAGTCACAATTTGCAATAATGTTTGTTGCCTGCATGTTTAAATTCATATTTACTATGTTTAAAAGAACATGTATATTTTGATTCACTGTAAAGCAGTTCTGTCAGGTAACTTAAATTCTGTCTAAATTAAATGGTTGTATTCAACAAAACTGCTTGACTGGATTAGGATACACCATAAAAGTCATTTTTAAGAGTCAGGTCAGGTAGAAATAAATCTTTAAGGTCACAACCTTTTTCACTTTTTCTTTGACACCATATTTAATCACATTTCTTCAGTTTATTTAAACAGTGAATTCAGTGACAAGTGAATTTGAGCTACAAATATTCCATCTAAGTCTAATGAACAGCGTGAGGTTATAAAGTTTTTATGACCAGATCAGATTGCAGTTGTATTTTCGTTGGGAACAGAGAGATTATAGGTGTAAATCTGTGATTACAGGTCATTACACAGGTCTGCACACGAGTCTGGATGGAGCTCAGCTTCATTTAATTGCTTTATAATGCCTTGTAATACCTTTTTTGAGGTTTATTTAAATAATTAGCAATCTCTATAAGAAAAGGCTTTCTTATAACCTTTAAGAAAAGGTTAGGCTTTTCTTCATTAGTGTAAATGAAATTTTACCAAATGTGTGTTTAGTTCTTCTGATGGTGTGTTCAGTCCTCAGCACATTCGTTTATTGCAGCTGTCTGCTGACTCTACACACACACACACACACACACACACACACACACACACACACACACACACACACACACACACACACACACACACACACACACAGGTTTGTTTTTGTGAATTGTGGGGTCATTCCATAGGCGTAATGGTTTTATACTGTACAAACCGTATTTTCTCTCCCCCTACACTAACCCTACCCCTAAACCTACCCATCACAGGAAACACTTTTACTTTCTCACAAAAACTCATTCTGTGTGATTTATAAGCCTTTTGAAAAGTGGAGACATGGAGTAATGTCCTCATAAGTCACCCTCTTCTTGTGTCATACCCATGTCATTATACACATTTGTGTCCTGATATGTCACAAACACACACACACACACACTCACACTCACACACACACACACACACACACACTCACACACACACACACACACACACACACACTCTCAGAGAACTGTGATTTGAGACAATGTTGCAAGGTTGGAGGGGGTGTGGCTGTAGAGCTTCTGTAGCTCCGCCCCTCTCAGCGCTGCGCTCGTTCTGTCTCCGGTTTGTATTTCCACAGCATGAAATGCACGAACCGCGTGTTTTGAAATATTCCCGTTCTACTGACATTAGTTGACATCCGCTTCCAGCATTACAACGCTCATGATAACTTTCGTTAACTCTACAATAAGTAAATCCAGCTAATTCACCAGCTAATTACTCTTCGACAGTGATACCATAGAAATAAACAGAGCTGTCGCAAAAATGCACGTTCAAATACAAAATTCTTGTTTCTCTGGTGCATGAGGTCTATAACCTCTGTTTTTAAAAATAACCATGTATTTCTTAGTGTGAAGAACATTTTAATAGTCTAAAGAATCTTTTTCCACTGTGAGAATGATGTTAAAGCTTCTTCAAGCATCAGTGCCGTTATTCGTACGAGTCAAAGCAAGGACGAGCAACAAGCAGAGCGTCTGAAAGAACTGGAACATTAAGTGCGTTTTCAGAAGTGCTTTATCGAGTTTAATCATTCTGGATCGACACGTGCGTCCCGTTAAATCCTCCGCAGCACAGATTCAGATAATCCACAGAGGGAGATGTAAGAGAACAATGTTATCCTGTGAAAGAATAAAGCCTGTTAAAGAAAGGCCGTAATCTGCTGTCGAGGCTCTTCAGGACAGCTGCCAACAGATGTTCACGAGTTTGATATGGAACCCAGACACAAAAATAAGAATATTGGTTTAAGTAAATATATAAAAATATATACTGACATTTAGGCCTAATGAAGAGAAATGAATATCTTAAAGAAAGTGCTGTAGATGCTGTCGATCTGTTCCTCTGTGCTTCTTCTCATGTGTGTTTTTGTGGATTTGCAGAGAGGAATGACCAGACAGAGCAAGAGGAGAGGAGGGAAATCAAGCAAAGACTGAACAGAAAGGTGTGTGGATCTCATCCTGAATCCCGACAGACACATGTGCACACACTGGCCCTGTCCCGAATGAAGCGCTTCAGCAAGACCGTAGGGTGTCCCAGTTGTGATTTTAGGTTTCAGAAGGGTGTTTGCCTGTAATCACCCTATATAAAAAATGTTTTTAAAAAATATTATTGATAATGATTGGACAAGATTACAACTCTTAAGAGAACAATCCCAAATACCTCCACTCTGTAAGTATTGCATTCTGCCAAAGCTGAAGTTAATGGAAAAGCTTTGATTGACGTATATTAAAGCATTAAACGATCAGATCATTGAAACACAACCTGAGAGGCTTTGTAGAAACAGAAACATGACCAACGGTCAATAAATAATGGCATTTATTACTGATATCAGGAATGACCTGAATCAGAATAGCTAGTTATTTTGCAGAGTAATGGAGTTCATCCTGAGCCTGACTGTAGTGTGTCTTTTATTGTCATCACAACAGACTGAAGCAGAGTTTATCATTTGTTAAAGCAGCTGTTTGACTGAAGCTCTCTCTCTCTCTCTCTCTCTCTCTCTCTCTCTCGTCTGTCCAGCTCAACCAGCGGCCCACTGTCGACGAGCTGCGGGACAGAAAGATCCTGATCCGTTTCAGTGACTATGTGGAAGTGGCCAAAGCTCAGGATTATGACAGGAGAGCAGACAAGCCCTGGACGAGACTGTCGGCCGCAGATAAGGTGTGTGTGTGTGTGTGTGTGTTTGTTTGGACTCACAGGCGCCCCCTACAGGACACCACACGCAAGATCAGTGCTCTCAGTGATGCATTTGATGTTATATAAAATACTACACTGAAAAAACGTCTATTTCAACTTGAAAACTTGCTGGTTGTACTTGGTTGGAAAAGTCATTTCAACTTAAATTATATAAAACTGACTTGAAAAAAACAAAATGATTTGAATCTTGTATCACCATGACTTACAGATCATATCTTTTTTTTTTACAGTGTAGGTTTTATGGATCTACAATATCTTAATATCATGTTATAGCAGATCAGTATAAAATGATAAATAAATGAAAAGTATTTGATAAAAAAATCATGGGGGGAAATCTGTGGATTTCTACAGAAAGGGTTAATATATGGTGTGTTAAACAGTTCCACACAGCATTATCAAATTACTTAATAAAAATAAATAAGCCAAAATAAGTTTAAAATTTTAATACTTCTATTCATCAAGGATGCATTAAACTGATCAAAAGTGACAGTAAAGACATTTATAATGTTAAAAAAATTCTATTTCAAATAAATGCTGTTCTTTTGAACTTTCTGTTCATCAAAGAATCCTGAAAGATAAAATGTATCACAGTTTCCACAGAAATCTGAACTGTTTCCAACACTGATAATAATCATAAATGTTTCTTGAGCAGCAAATCATCATATCAGAATGATTTCTGAAGGATCATGTGACACTGAAGACTGGAGTAATGATGCTGAAAATTCAGCTTTTTAAAAAATATATATATATTAAAGTAGAAAACAGCCATTTTAATTTGTAACAATATTTCACAATTTTGACTGTATTTTTGATCCAATAAATGGCGCCTTGGTGAGCAGAAGAGACTTTCTCCCAAAAATAAATAAAAATCTTACCAACCTCAGTGTTAGTGAGTAAACGAGGTCCAGAGGATGATGGGCATCAGATGATCTTCTCTCTGCGTTATCCGTGTCCAGCGGCTCATTGTTGTTGTTTATGCCTCGCAGGCGGCGATACGCAAAGAGCTGAACGAGTTCAAGAGCAACGAAATGGAGGTTCATGCGTCAAGCAAGCACCTGACAAGGTCAGTCTGTGTTTCCATGTCCTCTTTGTGTATTTGTTTCCATATATCGTTCCATGTTTGCATAAGCATTAACCACCAAAAAGCCATGGCATGTATGACAGATCACCTGTGGGCACCTGCTCGCGCGGTCTCTTGCGTAACGGTACAGGTGCGGGACACGTACAGTAGATCAATACCGGAGGTTGTTCTAAATATAGTTCTGAAAGTGCAGAATCGGCACACTAGCCCTCGCCGACATGTAACAAATGCTTGCTCACATTCAGCTTACGTCTGTTTTACGTTAGACCTCATTTCTGTGGACACAAATAGCTGAACAAGGTCCTGCTGAGCGCAGTAAACGCACACACCGCTCTTCTATTAATACTCTTTTGATGGATGACGGTTGGCTTTTTGTCGGCCGCTCTCACAGGTGTCTTCTCCCTCTGCACCGCAGGTTCCACCGACCATAGCAAGGTTTCTTCCGTGAAGAATATGCTAACGGTATCTCTGTGAAGTCGAAGACCTCAGGAGGCTGTCCATGGGCGCTGCATGCAGGGCCTGATATTTGGGCGCTAGTGAACCTTGGAGACCGTGTCTCTGGAGCTTCAGCCTGAAGAAGCCAAAACCCTCCAATCTCCACTCAGTCTGTAGATTATCGAACCTTTATCCTTTTCAGGGGACTCTCGTGGGATGCTGGAAGACTGTTTAAATAAAAAGACACTGACTTTTTCTCTTCTTTTTTTTGTAACGGACTGTTTTAAACGGTCGCTTTTTGATGCCAATGGGGGGCGGGATGGGGGGATTGGGGATCAAGCATGTGACTCTTTCGAACCTTTTTCCCACACCAGAGTTGGTGCTGTAGTGACACCCCAACGTTTCTGGGCTCCTACTAAAACTTGAGTTTCATATCAGCTGTATAGATGTTAGTTTGAGGAACGGAAATCATGTCTTACCTTTGCAAGGACTATTTATTGTCTGTACAGTACAAGCTTTGGATTTTTATCAAACAACAATGTCTGTCTTCTTTTCTGGATGGATGGATGGATGGATGGATGGATGGATGGATGGATGGATGGATGGACAGATGGGTGGATGGATGGATGGATGGATGGATGGATGGATGGATGGATGGACAGATGGGTGAATGGATGGATGGATGGATGGACAGATGGGTGAATGGATGGATGGATGGATGGATGGATGAACAGACGGATGGATAAACAAATGGACTATAGGATGGATGAATTACTACATTTATTCCTACAATGTAACACTTTACAATAAGCTTTCATTTGTCAACATTAGTTTACTACATTCGTTAACATGAACTAACAATGCATGAAAATATTTCCACAGCATTTATTAATCTTAGTTTAAGTTAATTTCAACATTTTCTGTACAATACATTATTAAATCAAAAGTTGTATCTGAATAATATTGTTTAATCTGTTAACATGAACAGTGAACAATACTTCTAATGCATTTATTAATCTTAGTTAATGATAATGTCAACATTTACAAAGCTGTATATTTGAACATCAGTTAATGCACTGTGAACATGAACATTAACAGAGGTTAATAAAAGTTCAAATGTATTGCTCATTGTTAGTTCATGTTAACAGATTAATAATGTTAACTAACGGGACATTATTGTAAAGTGTTACCAAACAATAACTTTACTGAAGATCAGATTTTGATCAGTGATCTCGTGTGTGTGTGACTGACGTCTGTTCGGGAGAATTCATCCATTCCTTCTGCGTCTTTAACAAACTGATCCACGTACAGTAGTCTGACATGAGCTGTCAGGACGTCCTTGAAGAAAACACCAGATCTCATTATTCACACACACACACACACACACACACACACACACACACACACACACACACACACAAACAGAACTATGAGGAGGGAAATGTGGCTTTAGTTTGACATTTATTGTGAATAAACAGATTTAAAGTTGGTCCTGTTGAATTAAGGGTTAGGCTTAATGAAGTTTCTCCATCATGACAGACGGTCAGCAGAAAGCAGGTCAGTGGTGTCGGGTGGATGGAGAGAACACACTAATCACCTCACAACACACGGACACGATTCCCTCTTAATGAAGATGTGAAGACCACAAATAAGAGTCTGACATTAATAAAGACAAAGACACGATAATTACACAGTCATTGAAACATCTGATGAGAAACTACAGCAATGTTGACAACTAGTCATTCTGTGTTTTATACTTTTTATTTAGCTTTAATTTCATTTCATTTTATTTATTTGATCATTTTAGCACTTTTAACATTTCTAATTATCATTTAAATTTGAATCTAAGTTTAGGTTTTTCATCTAATATTTTTATTTTATTTTGTTTCAGCTTCAGTTTTTAATAGTTTTAGTTAACTATAACATCTGTTCTGACATGCAGACTATTGAAAAAAGAAAAAAAAGCTTAAACCTAATTTTTTAACATGTCTTTAATATAAAAAGCAAACATTTCTTCTCAGTTTCTTCCAACACCAGATGATCTGCGTTGTGTTTCTCAAAGCCATCTATGATCACAAGTTCCATCTTTCCCAACACAATTCAAGGGAACGTGAGACTGTATTTGGCTAGTGCTGCTTTTGGGAAACACACCCCTGATCTGTCCGTACATTATTACTATAAGTCAACAACAATTGTCTCATTTATGTCTAATTTTATTCTCCTAAGGAATTTTTATAGAGCTGAGAGCTGTTTCCACCCTGTGAGAATAAAGATCTTCCTCTGGTGAGACAGTAGTTGTCATTCAACACTTTAATAAATTACACAGACCGTCTGTCTGCTGGCAGAGAGTGTTTCTGATTGGCTAATGTTGTAAATTCTCTAAAAAACAGAGACAAGCAGCTCCTCTGACCGCTCACGGCTCGAGACAGGCGTGTTTCTCACCACAGATTATTATCTGGAAGGTAATAGGAACATTTTGTGCACTGCAATGTGAAATGTGTAATTTCACACAGTGGCAATTTCAGGACCTTCAGACTGACCACTCCCAAATGACTCAATCCCTCTAGTTCATATCAAGACTTCAAATTCATGCTTGTATCACATTAACACTTTTGTATAATGTACAGTTTTAAATCATGTGAGATAAACAACAGAAACAAACCAATGTCTTGTCGTGCAGAGATCAGGGTTATTATTAACTGAAACTAAAATTCAAAAGCAACAAGTTTGTTACTTGAAGAAAGTAAACATTAACTGAAATAAGCCATATAAAAACTTAAACTTAAGTTAACATATTTATTTAAACCAAGGGAACATTTCTGTTTCATTTATCTTGATGTACTAAATTAACAAACTAAAACAGAAATAAAATGAATAAAAACTATATAGACCTATTTAAAAATAATAATAAAAATTAAAATGACAAAAAATATTAAATTACTAAAAATGTTAACTAAGATTAAAAAAAACAAAACTGCGTGCATTTTGCGGAAGAACATTGTTCTGGTTGTGCTTCGGCTCTGTGCGGATGAATATGATTCTCCTGCTGCTCATAAAACATTCTCTGCTCGAGATTTAACCAGTTTAGATCAAGCTGAAGACGTGACTGTAGCTTTATCCATTAACAGACACGACATTTAAACTCCAGAACAGCTAAAACAACCATAATGAAATGATCTTCACAATAGATGATGCTTTATAGTTAGAGAGCTACATATGGCAATTCATCTGTTCAATAAAACACCTTACTCACCTGTTGAATAATTAAAACACCATCATCTCAGCGTCATTTTTACAACATTTCAATCCCCTCAGTTTTCGTCATCTCCGAGAAGCCAAGATAAGCCTGCAGGCAGGTGAGTTTTACCAGGGCTGGAGCTGAACTCTCCAGGACCGACGTGACCCATCCCTGCCATAGAGAGATCGCACTATCCGAGACACCGTCAGCACTCAACACGCACGACCCACTGCGGTGATGGCATTTTCGCCGCGAGCACCTCGAGTATAAACCAAACTTTATGCTCGCGGTACTTTGATGTCATATGCCGATCGGTCTGCACAGCGCTGATGCATCTCGAACAAGCCTGTATGCTTCACATACACAAGGATCAGCGTACAGTGTGTGTGAATTTTGTCATCAGAAGAGGACACAAGTACTGTACGTACACCATCGAATTTTTGTAACCATGCATATTTTGTACGTGCATATCGCACATGCGTATTATTATTTTTTTTACAGTAATTAGTTTATCCACAAGGTGGCAGCCGTGCCCTGGGGGCGTCGATTCGGAACGCATGCAAGCTACAGACAATGGAGGCCTAGATTGTGTGAAGAGGATAGAAAGAGCGTTAATTTGTACAACTCTAGTATAAAGAATGCAAATATATTTACATGGGCTGTGACTCGTGGCGAGAGATTGCTCAAAATTGCGCAAGCATCGATGCCTGTGTACGCATACGAGTCAAATGAAGTATACTTTGTAAGGCTGTGCGTTCGTCTAGCGTTCAGTTAAAAAAAACATATAAAACATATACCCAGGCCGTTATAATAGGCGTACCACATTTTACAAGAAGGACTGATGATGTGTTGACTCCTTATTTAAATTTTGTTAATTTTGAACAAAAAAGTTACATAATGTACCTTTAAAATGAAAACAGAACATTTAAAAATACAAAGTAATTCAAAATATTAATAAAAAGTAAAAAAGTAAAATAAAAAGTATCTCAATGATACTAAAATAACACTGGCAGAGATTCTCCACTGGTGTTATAACATCTGCACAACACAGTGTGTGAATGACAGAAGTATATTTGTGTCGGATCAGATCACTGGTACCTGATCTGACGTACCGAGCCGAGCCGAGCCGTGCAGCGCCTAAAGAGCATCAGATGTGTGTTCGCGCCACAGGTCTGCTCTCAGAACAGTTTACCTTCAGCACGTTGATTATATTACTGACTGACACGTGTGATACAACACAAAGAGCTGTAATGATGAGTGCCTGTCACTTCCTCTCCTGGATGTCTATGAGTAAATGACAAAGCCACATACTGTAAATGTAAATATGGCTTTACGTTCTCAGACATATACCATATCACTGGTATCATCCGTTTCCCTAAACAAGACAGTAAATCCAATTTAAATATAATGAGATCTACACCTAATCTCATCTTTTATATGGCTATTGCACTTACAATCTAGTTATTTACGTGACACCCCTAATGATTAATATTAATGAAGGCATTTAAAGCTCATGCATGAGAGATGAGCTCCTAAACTGGGTCAGCCTCCTTCAGTGGAAGAAATGGACGCCTGATCCACTGAAGCACAGGGTTAATATTTCTCTGACACACAAGCAGCTGATCCTGTCATCAAGTGTCTTTGTACTCAGACTCCTTTTTATCTTGAGGAAAATATAAACAAACAAATTGCAGAGATTCTCAAGTAGGGTATAAATGACAAAAAACACGAATGAACGTGTTTCTGTGCTGGTGTTCCTATTACAACAGCTGAGGAAGTGACAGAAATTTGACATCTTTCTCCCTTCTGACCAACGTAATCAATCTCTCTATATTTTTCCCTTTTGGAAAGTTTTGGAAACACTGTTGCAGATTTTTTGTTTTGCTGTTACAGCAAATGCAAATACAAAAATTATATTTGCTGTCATCTCCATTCGCCGCTATAGAAGATAACCCAACTATGATGAGTTCTGCTTCTGAGAACTCTGGAAATGTGAAAAGGATCCATTTAGTTTATTTCACACACATCAGCAGACATACAGATACAGTTACACATAATTAGTAGTGCCTATGAATATGTAATATTGCACATTGTCCAACACTAAAATTCAGATAAAAAAAATAAATTAAGCTAAACTAAAAATTTTTTTTTTTACAATATATAAAACCTTATCCAAATTGTTCATTTTTACAGAGAATATTTGAAATTGTGGACATCAGCCTTCCCAATCTTCCCAATCTTATGTGGAAGAATTCGGCTTACATCAGCTCCATCTAGTGTTCGCTCACTGTACTGCTGAAAATCAGAGAATATCAACAACCCCGTTCACAATTATTGTTATTCAATTACAGAAAGAAAGAAAATAAAAAATAAAGAATAACAAATAACAAATAAAAAACATTACAACATTTAATCATAAAACAGGACAATAGCTCTCGATATAGCGGTAATGATCTGAGTTCTTTTGTTTACTCAAGTTATGTTGCAGTAGAAACACAACCAGGCTGAATAATCTTCATCAAACAGAGAATTTCAGATATACACTCAGCTGTCAGGCTGTGTGTCAAAGGTGAAGGTGTGCTTATAGTAGTTTTGTTACTGGTTTAAAGACGATGGATATTTTTAGAACTGACCTCACATGTCTATCATGTGTTCTTACAGCTGTAGAGTCAGAAGCACATTGTCTGCCTTCCTCAGATGCCATTGACTGCCTGGAGAAATCTCTGTCAACAAGAGAGGCAAAGCAAGGGAATAACAATGATCACTCAAATTTATCCTCTAAATATACAAAATTTAATCAATTTAAGAGCATAAATAACTCTGTTTTGCTGGGGTGAAATGAGTAACATGCGATACATCGGAACTGAATAAGTGCATAATACAATAAGTTGCTAAGTCAGCTTGTGCATTAATGTCTAATTCCACATATCACACCAGGAAAAGATGTTAACTAGGAAAAATGTACTAAACCTCACTGAATAATTAGTAACACTTTACAATAAGGTCTAATTTTTTAACATGAATGCATTAACTAACATGAACTAACAATGAACAATATTTTTATTGTTAACAGATACTTTTGATTTTAAAAATGTATTAGTAAATGTTGAAATTAACTAAGATTAATATATGCTGTACTGCTCATTGTTAGTTCATGTTAACTAACTAATGTTAACAAATGAAAAACTTATTGTAAAGTGTTACAAAATAATCCAAATAAATGTTCAGCATGTAAAACTGATGCAAGACAATCAATCACATATTTAGAGACAACAAGACTTCTCCAAAAGACGTTAAAGGGTTCACTTTCAAATGAAAATCAGCCCAAGTTTTACTCACTGTCAGGCCATCTAAAGCTTGGGCTAATGTTCATGTGAAAGTGAACTAACCCTTCAGTGATTTCAACAGCACTATAACGTGCAGTATATGTCAGCAGACGAGCTCTGAGCTCTAAAGGAACTGAAATAATGTGCATGACGTTTGTTCTATTTTTGAACAGACAATTAAAGACAAAAGTCTCCTCCTGCAATAGTAATACTGAACCGATCAGGTATTGCAAGCTAATTGTTCCTGGGTGGAAGTCAGTCCTGAAATTAGAGCCATTTTAATGATAACTTCCATTTTAAAACGCTTGTGCAAAACTGTGGCTCTATCAGATGAACCTTGCATTGTGTGTGTGTGTGTGTGTGTGTGTGTGTAAGTCTATATCACAGTGCAGCTCCAGAGGAGAGTCAGATGAAATGCAGCAGGCTGTCTTCACACTCTCTGGGGACGGTCAGTTTGTACGTCTGGCAGGTCAGTTTATAATCACATCCACCGTTATTGTCCCAGTACTCAAATCCTCTGACCCGGAAGCAGATGGCAAACTGTAGCATGGCACCTGGTTGCATGATGAAAGGTGGGACAGGCAGGTGAAAACGAAACACGTCCGACTCTGGATCAGGCCCGTGTCTGCGGACGGTGCAGGTCCAGCTCGCTTTACTCTCCGCGCTGCTCTTCCAGTCTGTGAACGAGTAGCGCACCGTAACCTCTTTCTCATAGGCCACGTTCAGCACTTGCACGGTTCCTATAATTCCCAGCTCAGAGCAAAACACCTGCTCCAGGCAAACTCTCTGCCGGCACAAGCGCTTGAGGAATCCAGCCTCGGCACCCATATTGTCAGGGAAGGACGGCTGGAAGTAGGGTAGGGAGAGCTCCAGCTTCTTCCTGGAGGCCAGCTCAGAACTTGCCAGCAGTCTGGTGATGACGTGGACCGGCACCAGCGGGTCCTCACCGGCCTTGAAGAACTTCACATTTTCCAGGTCCAACCCTAAGGAATCTACGAAGCGGACCTGCACGTTCCTGCAGGAATGCTCGTCTGTGGACGAGGAGAGAGATTTCGCCCGTCTCCTCATGATGGGCTTTGGCTCCGGCTCACAGGACGGCCTACGCCGGACGACGGGCTCCCGAGGAGGACCTGGTTTTGGGCTGGGTGGCCGTATTGCCACCGGGGTCCTTTGAGGAAGTGGTTTGGGGTTGTAGATGTCCCGAAGATGAAAGGTCTGGACAGGTCTTGACACTTCAGTAACACCGCTTGTGAACTGCATGACAGGTCCAGAGCCGTGCCGATGGGATTCCATTCTTACTGCGTTTACTATGAGCAAAAGGAGAATATGTAAGAAGATACACAAAGTTTGTTAATACTCAAGTTATGCAGTTTCACGTAGGCTTGAAAATATATGAGTGTTGTTGTGTTTGCCAAGTAGCATCTTTCTGTACTTTTGCCAGAATTAAAAGATTTTTTGGCATTTCTTCAAACTATGGACCACTAATACTTGACAACCATAAAGTGTACAAATACAGAATTCTGTTTTATAATGTCAATTTTCAGTGACAAACTTTGCTATATTAATGTAAAGACATTCAGACATTTAAAAAAAAAAAAAAAAAAAAACCTTTGCGATAAAGTGTCCAAATACTCTTTGGAGACACTAGTTAATTTCTTCATTAGGCTATGTTAACGTGATAGTTCACCCAAAAATGAAAATTCTGTCTTCATTTACTCACCCTCTTGTTGTTCCTATCCTCCATATAGTTCAATAGAATTGTTTTTTCTACTATGGAAGTCCATCAACTGTTTGATTACCAACATTCTTTAAAAGATCATCTCTTGTGTTCAGCAGAAGAGAGAAACTCATACAGGTTTGGATCGACATGAGGGTGAGCAGAATTTTCTTTTTTGGGTGAACTAACCCTTAAACCTAATACTAAAGCCTAAAAACACATGCGTAACGCCTGACGAACAGCTGAAGGTTGTTCAATGTTACTCCTCCAGATCTGGCAACAGATTCTTACCTCACTGTAGGCTGTGAGGAAAATAATAAAGAAGAACGCGCTCGGAGTGTCCAGTTAAAACTAATAAACAAACAACATATTCATTTTACAGTGGAGAAGACCTCTTCACTCAGAGTGGCTGTAATAATATACGCAGAGATCAAGAGCCTGACATTTAACTACTGATCCCATAGGGAGGTGTTGGCGAAACCACAGCAGTGATTATTATTAGACCACCGTACATGATATAAGACATTCTCACGTCCTGCATGTCTATAAACAATGCATAGCGCTAACATTTCAGAGAGATCTCAGTTTACATTCACGAGAACGCTCTCATAATCAGCACAATCAATGAAGGAGTCTTAAATAGCGCGCGTCGCGTTGTATTTTTGTCGCGTCGCTCGCTTACAGTATCGTGTAGTAACTACATTTCCCACACAACAATGCGCGCTTCAGCGTCCTCTCTAACAGCTGGAATACATGCCTGCGTAAACATCCTCATTTACAGGCTTCAGACAATTAACCCCGTATTGATTAGTCTACAGTGTGAGACAGAACCGAGCCGAACGCCTGATTTGACCGATGCATCTCGTTACAGACAGGCTGATCCGGTCTTCGCTGAATTATTTAGACAGAACGGTACAGATGCACAGGGATTAAAGGGACTGTCGATAAATCGTGGGAGTAAACCTCACATGAACGAGGAAATGGATAAACCCTCAAATCAAAAGACTCTGTGGCAGTAATAGGAGAGAATTCATCCGTTTAGGAGATCTTTGAGAGATGCCAGTGATGGGAACAGTCTTGCAGGAGAGCACTGTGCAGAACAGTCAGAATAAGCTTCTTTCTTCTGATAGAACAAAAACTAAAGCGTTGGGACGAGCAGCAAGGTAAGAATAAATAACTGTAATTAAATTCAGGTCATGTTTTATTTACCTGCCAGCTCAACCATTTATGATGAAGTAGCTTGGATAAGCATTTTTAAAATGTTAAGCAAATTCGCTGTACTTCAGCCATCATCCATTTACTTCTGAACTGATCCTGACCAACCTCACTTTTTCATTGAAAGCAAGAAAACCACAAAGGTGCCTTTACATCCACCACCGGATAGTGGCATCAGCCTGTCATCTGAACCTGTGAGTACTGAACGGCAATATTTTGTGTGTAAACTTTATAAAAAATCAAAGATAGAACAAATTATAATTCTATTTAATGCAATCTGATCTGAAATTCATCACACACCTTTTATGTAGTGTGTAATATATGTTTTTGTGAATGTAAAAGGTCTGCAAAGTTTCAAAGATCAGATAGTGCAGATAAATGGAGTTATTAGCCGCTTGAAGAACTCAGACAAATCATATATGATTATAATTGTGTATTTATTTGGGTCCGTGTTTCATTCATCCTTCCCTGTTCCTTTGTTGATACCGGACTTCTGCAATGCTTCCACATATGTCATAAATGATTTATACTCCTGTTAACTGGAATAACTCATAATCCTGTTGTCTGTCCATGAGCTCCCTCTGTTGCTCCGACAGTGCAAACGCAGCTTGATTTTGGCCTTGGTGCTCGAGGTCCGAGGCTTTTGGTCCCATCCGGCCCGACAGTTAGAAATGTGGCTAATGTCTCCTTAAGGAAAGAAGCCATTCTGAACTGCTGAAACGAGTCATCAGTAATTCAGGCCAGAGCTTTCCCTATCCGATCTTTTTTCCCCCTCGTCTCAAGAAATATCTGCGTACACACAAAACCACTGAAACAGATTCAAAGAGATGTAGTATACATGCCACAGAGATACACTAAAAATAGAGAAGGAGACGAGAAACAACATTAGAAACCTTTAAAATAGCATAATAGGGCACTTTAATAGATGATACCAGTAGATATTAAACATATCATAGGAAGTATAAGTGCTTTTTTCCTTGTGTCTGCAGGACTCTCAGCAAAGGTTAAGAAGGACAAGACCTGACAAAATGTTGATCATGGCGAACACCACAAACAGGTTAGATATGGCACAAAGATCAACTGAGACATTAAATGGTAATGTTGTATTTTACAGTCTACATGTTACTATAATTAAATATTATAATAAGACAAGAACTATAAATAGCCATGATGCTAACATGGCGTAAAAACTTAATAAACAAACAAACAAGAACTATGAATAATTTACATGCAAATCCAATCCAGGTACATGTTCATTATTCATGTCAATACATGACCAGATATTATATAATTTTCTAAAACTTGTCCTTTGGTTCCTCAAGGCAACACAACACCAAGATCAAATCTCATGCGACTTCCAAAAATGGACAGAAGGAGAGGCAACAAAGACAAAACGGCAATGGTGCAAAAGAGAGTGGTGGCAGGGGTAGAAGTTCAAGTGTAAAGGTGCAGAGAGAAGACTCTTCAGAGCGCTGTACACCGCGAAGTAAACCTGGAGAAGAGGACAGCGCCAGTGACCTCTCTGAATCTGAAAGATATTCTGCGCTTCCCGCTCAGATTTCTCCGCCTGACCTCAACCTGCGTGCCGAGGTCATAGACCCGTCTGACCTTCATCCCTCCAGACCTGCTTGTCGAGGGCAGGACAAGTTCAGAGGAAGCTATCCAGATTTCCTACCGCCTCCTTTCAATTCTTGGAGTCTCAAACAGTTAGCGGTGTACCTGAACACCGACGGCAAGAGCGCTCCTCGGCCCAAGCCCGTCGGTCAGCTCGAGAGATACTTGGACCGGCTATTGCAGATGGAATGGCATCAGATCCAAAGTGTCCAAGAAGACAGCAGCAAATCCAACGCGCCAGTACCTAAAGGTCGCCATTTGCCTCATTCATCTTCTCATCTCAGCCTCAGCTCTCCTAAATGCATCCTCCAGTGTCAGCGCGCGTTCCCTTTGACGCTCCTGTCCTCTTTGGCCAGTGCTCCCGCCCTTCAGCTTTCCAGCTGTGCCTGTCCACATTGCCAGAATCAGTATGCCGTCTTGAACGGATCGTGCCGCTCTTACGCCTACCATCACCACACGCGGTTGAGTCCACTCCTGGAGAAGAAGCGCCGGGCCTCGGGTTTGCCTAAACGGAGCAGCAGTGAGAGCAGGGCTCATCAGCTGGAACCCAGACTCCGATCCCGCGAGCACAGACTCAGCGACCCTCTGAGCGAGAGCAGACACTGGAGGCGCATGCAGGCCGTCGGGAACATTCGCAATCCTGCTGCTTCCACATACAGTCCTGACCAAGCTTCTACTGCAGCTGCAGCAGCCAGTATCGGTGATGTGAAAAAGAGGAGTCGTTCCTGTGTGGCCGTGAGCGAGGCTGGCTTTGGGGCACGAGGACGCAGCGAACAAGGGAAGAGCTCAGATAAAACGCAGCAGGACTCAGAACTGCCTCGTGCTGTACGTTCAGACGGTTTACAAAGTTCGAAAGACTCTGCAACTAGTCGACTGACCCGGAAGCAGAAGCACGTTGAATTTGTCACAAAGTAACTTCAATACAGTGACCTGGAAATCACTTACTGTAAAATGAATGAATTTCATTGCATTAGATAAAATAATATCAAACCAAGTTATGAGAAATTTGTGCAGTGACATTTACAGTGTGCAACAGATCTGATCGAGGGCTCAGGGTGTTCCATTTAAACACATTTCAAGGGTTCCGCCAGTAGTGGGCGCTCGTGCAGCGTAAGCAACGATGTAGCCTACATCCCAGTGAACAAGACGGAGGGAAGTTAGTGAGAGAAAGGCATAAAAAAGTGGACTAAAACGCAGCCAAGCTCTTTTCTGCAGTCTTTTTAGTGTTTTAAAGGCCTGTTCACACTAAGAATGATAATGATAGTGAAAACAAAGATATCATAAAAAAAAAACATTGTAAATATAAAAGAAGTTCATAAGGACACAGAGGAACGATATCATTGGAATCACTTTCAGAATGATTTTTTTCCAGCTGATGAACGATAAAAACATTGACAGCCAATCAGAATCCATCCTGCTTTAAAGAGCTCGAGCATTTATATGGGTGATGAACTGAGAAATCAAATTTTCCTTGAGCTTTTGACATATAAGAGGTCATCATACTTTAAGAATATCCTGTAAGTTTCAGAGCTAAAAACTTCCTTGTTAGTCCAATAAAAGCTTTAATTGACACCAGACTCGGCAAACGACAGGATTTACAAAGTGGGGATCTATGACGTGATTTGCGCATGACATGCAATAGAATAGGTAGCCTAAGTAACATAGGCCTGCCAGATCGAGCTACCAAGCAATAAACATGCCGTCGAGGATTACAAAATATTGTGCAGTGCCTGGACTCGACAGTAATGCAACAACATGTCAGTAACTGTGTTCATTCTAATGCCTGATCTGATATCAATGATTCATGTACAGTCAGATGATCTTTGTCTGTGTGTCAGTAAATCAAACCCGTGACTAAACGTCAATTTCTCTTAGTAGGATGAAAATAATCTGTTATTTAACGGTGATTAAATTATATAAAGAAAGCGATCAAAGAACGCTCCCTTTGCAATCGTTTGAGCAGCAAAACTCCCATTTTATTCAATGAATCTCTTAGTTTTATTGCGTTTGTACTGTTAGTGAAGATGAAAGCATTTGTTAGTGTGCAGAAATTGAGTTGCAATGACGAGATCACTGCTTTCATGTGATCAACAACATGTCTGTGATCAACTACAGTGTTCATCTCTGCAACCTTTCATGCCACGATCTAAATATAATGCCATAAATCTAAATGTAATTAGTTAACTTTGAGAGCAGTAAAAGATAGTGTAATACTTGGATATTTCAATTGGAAAGATGTCATCCAATCACAGCAGTGGGCGTTTACACTCAAGTCTCACAGAGACACGCCCCTAAAACAGAGGGTTAAAATCAGGGTAGGAAAAATGCCTTTTATTTCTAAATTATGACAATTTTTGATGTAAAAATCATACTAACATTATAAGTGCACCCCAGGATACATTATAAAGCAATAAAACAACGCAGTTCATGACCACTTTAAAGAGACAGATGACAAAACTGCAGCTCTTATAATGGACAGTTTCTCATGCTAATATAGTTCATGAACTTTATAGTTATCATTCTTGGTGTGAACGGCCTTTAATCCTCTTCAGTTCAGCACAACCATTTTGCCTGTTTATGACTGCATTATTTTAAAATGAAGTTTAAGTTGTGTTGTAGTAAAACTCTATGCATGTTTATTTGTTTAAATTCTTATTTTTAGTAACTGTTCTTTTATTGTTTGTAATAGCAATATATCTACATTAATATCTCTGAAGCATCTTTTATCAGCGCTTAAATAAAAATAAACAATGTTTTTTTTTCAGCAATACTAATATGTCACAGATGATTCAGTTCCAGCAGTGAATGTGACGGTAAGTTTCACTGTTAACATTGGTTGACCAGAGATTACGGTCACACATGACGTGCTGTAGATGAAACTTCACGTGTTTACCTTCAACTCGACTGTCCCAGTGAGCAAAAGCAGTCATCTTACGTTGTATAAACCTATTCTGTGCCTGATTCAATGATGACTATGAATAAAATATGCTTGTAAAGCTCTTTACACTCTTGACATGGGAGAAGTTACAGCCATATCCAAAGTAAGTCCAGATGTTTTGAGAACAGATTAATTTTGTTATGACACTACTGCTACAATAACCTGTTGAATAAAATAAATGCCTATAAATTCATTTAATCTGATTCATATTTTGAATTAGGGACGACTGGCAGTAGTTGGTGATGTTGATATTAAAGGTCAATGCTTCAGTCCAGTGTTCAGTCCACCTCGTTCAATATTGTTTAATTAGGATATTTTTGTGTGAACTGTCCTATTGTAGCAGCTGTTGGGTAACAAATGAACACAGTTAAACTACACTGAAATGTGTTCAGACGAGTCGATTAACACATGCTACCTTTTTTTTTATTTACTAACTACACTTCTGATGTGATGGACAGGCCTATCTAGGGTCATTCTTGATGTTTCATGCACGTAAAAGATTTTGAATGTTATAAAAGAAAGAAAATTATATGATTATAATATAAAATGTAGTGATTATACAGTCTGATCAGAGTGTTTTATTTTTTGATTAATTTTTTGATTAATTTTTTATTGTCACTGATTACAACCTTTTCTTAATGTATGAAATAAAAATAAAATAAAGCAAAGAACAAAATTCGAGTTGTCCATCATGAATGGAAATAATAATATCAAAATGTTAATAAATAGGCCTACTTACCATCAGCTTTTATGGGGGAAAATGAACAAAGCTGAACTGAAACCTTTTTTTTTTTTTTTTTGAGATTGACACTTCAAATGAACTGTATATTTTCTATAGTGTATATTTAACTGTATATTTTCTATAGTGTATATTTAACTGTACATTTTCTATAGTCAATGAAAGTGGAAATGATAAAATGCTTTTTTTCTAGCAAAGATTAGGGTTTACAGAAATGATTATCAAAAGCTCGCATAAACCATTCTGAATTCAGAACCGCATACTAACCCACTTGAAAAAAATACTATAGTAATTTATAGTAAATACTATAGTGTTTTTGAACCATACTATAGTAAAGTACTTGAATTAATTTGTTGTGGTAATTCTATAGTAGCTGTGGTAATATAACAACTATAGTAATATAATCAAATTACTTTACCCAATACTGTATCAAGTTTTCTACAACTATAGAGTATACTATACTACAATATACACTACAGTTTACAGTTTATCAGTTCACTATAGTTAATACTACAGTATGCTGTAGCATTCATTTAAAACATGTTGTAAATACTAAAATATATACAGTATACTCCAATTTACTATAGTATGGTTCAAAACACTATAGTATTTACTATAAATTACTATAGCATTTTTCATGATAGATACCATTAATATTTTCCCTATATCTTAAGAGTAGTATGTTAGTATGTGGCTCCGGCAGGCGGAACTGAAGTAGAGCAGAACTTGTTTCCGTGATCAGTCGAGCCTATTTTTGCAGCGCACAATGCAGAATCCAGCATGGACGAGAGCGCGCAGCGGATACTGGAGCATCTGACTGAAGTAGAGGTTGCTGCAGAAGACATACTCTCTGACAAACAACAGGTACGCTTGAATTATATAAAAAGTTGTTGTGGAAAATGTAAGGAGAAGAAGTGTCGCTAAAATAGTGTAAATGAATTGTCGCATAAATCTTGACAGATAGTGGATCTGGATCTGCGGAGAAACAGGAATCGAGAAGCTCTCGGCGCTTTACGACATCATTCCTCACACGGCAAGTCCAGAATATGGTTCATTACTTGCGTTTCCTGTCAGAATGTGATCTCAATAGTGTCCGACAGGCAGACGTGTTTTGTGTACTTCGGTAAAGTTGGTTTTATATTCGCACATTTGTATTCAATAGCCTTGTCAATCACACTACATTGGACATTCAGTGGACATTCACAAGTAAATATGCCATTTAAACAATACTTGCCTATTTTGATCGACTGTGAAAAATGTTGTAAGTTGACAATCGTTGGTTGTCATCAATATCATGTCACTGCTTAAAATTCGCAAACATTAATTTATTGCACATTTATTGGAAAGTCTGAATTTATCAGAAGTCCGAATGTGCGAATATAAAACAAACTTTACCGAAGAATTTTGTGTTGCATTCGCGTTATATGTCATATTTCAGAAATTAGCTAAAATTAGGGTTTTAGATGTTTATAAAATATGTTTACATGTATTCCTGTAGTTTATACATTAATTAGTGTCTGTATTTGATAAGTATTAAATCTATGTTATGAAAGATATTACATGATGATTTATATACAGTGTAAGTCTATATATTCATGTGTTTTTGGAGCTAGCATTAAAAATTGCTGAAGTTTCATAAGAATATATTCTGTTTATTTAATAGGAATAGTCTTCATTTATATTTCTTTTATTGTGATGTCAGACATTTGATGAGATGAGAAAGTTATCATGACCCTAATGTCCAAACACATTTGATCTATTTTATATCTAAGATGATTCAGTTTAAGGCAAATATGATCTTTTCAGACACTAATCATTAGAATGTCTGGATCTTCCTGAAACTATTGACCATAATATTACTTACAGGGTAATAATATTAATTTTCGTCATTAATTACTCTCCCTCATGTCGTTCCACACCCGTAAGACCTTTCGTTCATCTTCAGAACACAAATTAAGATATTTTTGATGAAATCCGAGAGGTATATGACTCGTCCATAGACAGCAATATAATCAACACTTTCAAGGTCCAGAAAGGAACTAAAGACATCGTTAAAACAGTCATGTGACTGCATATGCCTCTTGGATTTCATCAAAAATATCTTAATTTGTGTTCTGAAGATGAACGAAGGTCTTACGGGTGTAGAACGACATGAGGGAGAGTAATTACTGACAGAACTTTCATTATTGGGTGAACTAACCCTTTAAACAGTTTATTGCTATTTGCACTTCTGGTTAGATGCTAATTGATGCTTTGCCTCTGAACAAAACAATAACGTGTAATCTAATCTAATCTAGATAATGTTAAGGTGTGTTTTGGAAATATGTTCATCAAATTCCCCCAAGAGCGCACCAGATCCATGATCCTTAAAGGTGAGCATGTCTTCTTCAACCATATAATACATGTTTACTTGGCCGCTTGCTGTTATTTATGTTATATTCTTCTCAACAGACCAAGAACAGCTGGACAAGGAAATAACTGACCTCCGCAAACGGCTAAAAGCAAAAGTAAATCGTTTCAATGAGATACAAGGTAGAGATGCCTTACCGTCCTGATTCATTCATACTTTGGCATGTGTAAAGCCTCATCTTTAGGTCGGTGTGTAGTAAATATCTGCTCTATATTTGCTGTCGGTGTCAGGTTACTGTCGTGAAATACTAGTAGATGTGAGAGCGTCTAATATTCTGTGTTTCCTGCACAGGTAAGCCTGAGCTGAGAGGATATAACCTTGCCCCTCTGAGCAATGATGAGATGAAGGCGATTAACAGCCTCCTTAAGAAATGACATTCGTCTTGAACCTGGAAACATTTGCACTGAACTGAAGTAACGCAGACCACCGTGACTTTACCGACTGGCTCACACGGTCGGTCTTCTCATCGTTCAGTGCTTTTGATTGTGTTTAAAGGTCTTGCTTGTGTTTCGTGGAATGAGAAGCAAAACTGAACTGTTGAAGAGCATAATGCAAAAAAAAGAAAAAAAGATTATACATAGCAATCAAATTCAAATTCAAATGCAGTGTCTGAAAACCCATTAACATGCTTATTTCTGCTGTAATTATGTGTGATTTACATGTTCTAAAAATTGTATTCTTTCTACTCAATAAACTCAATGGTTCATCACTTTATGATTTTTGCTTTCAGTTGATTTAAAGTTCAGTGCTGATCATGGAAATGATTCCTTTAGTTTGGCAACTTAAGTAGTGTATCCACCTTATTCCTATGCCACATGATGCTTTGCGTGAATTATGGGTGTAATTTCCATTAATCTGTAAACAGTCAGCGAACGGCTCGCTCTATGAATGCGATAATACTTGCAATGAGATGACATTATTCTACTCTCCTTCAACCATCAAACATTAAGAGGACATTTAAAAGTGTAAAAGCATCGACTTTCAACAGACCATGAATAACCACAAAAGCGCGATTCTTTCCACAGCAATAACGGACGGGTTAAATATCACTAACGTGTAACATACGTTGCCTTAATCGAAAATGTTAATTAACTTCAGCATTGTGTGATACTATTTCAAAGAGATTTCCATCATTTTGACAGATAATAAATTCTATTTACCTGTGAAAACAAACCTGGAAAGGGACATGATGCTTTGAGGAGAAAAACTAGAGATTCTTTGTGCATTCCAGTGAATTATTAATGGGATGTATTATAAATTAAATCAGGAGAACAGACCACAAATGTGCAGTATATGTTGTCCTTTTTCATACTATTACAGTGGAATTAATGCAAAGGGACAAAAGAAAATAATCGTGAGGATAGAAAGCAGCGACTGAAAAGAGCTCTTGCCATAGATATTCTTATGTCACGTTTAAATACCGAGCGTTACGTTATTCTCATGATGTCTGAAAGTAAAACATGAAGGAAAATGACAGCTCATTTAGTCAAACCGATGGATAAGCTTTATTTGTAGGGCAACCTTATTTGAAATGATTCGTTTCTTTCTCTTTGAATGGAAGTTCCTCAAACCGGAAGTGCCTCTCATAATTTAAAACACAGTAGGCTCTTCAGGAATAAGGTGGACATATATAGCCAAGAACCCAGCTGTAGCCCCGTCCCTTTCCAGCGCTGCACTCTTCCAGTTTGTATTTCCACAGCATGAAGAATGAACCGCTCATTTTAAAATCCGCCCAGTCTGCTTGTCATGACATCTGTTTCAGCGATGCCATAGAAATATACAGAGCTAATGCAAAATCAGAAGTTCAGACACAAATTTCTAAAGATGGCTTGTTTCTCTGGTGCATGAGGTCTGTTCACTGTTAGAAAAGAAAAGTTCTTTATTGCCGTTTATGGTTCTGTGAAGAACCTTTAACATCCAAGGAGCCATTCTATTGCACGGAAGGTACTGGAAAAAGATTCTTTAGATTATTAAAATGTTCTTCACACAAAGAAAAGAAAATGGTTCTCTTAAGAGTTGTTCACTGAAAGGTTCTTCTATGGCATGGCTGTGAAAACCCTCATTTGGACCCTTTTAAGAGTGTAGTTTGTTGTGGTGTAAAAGAGAGAACACATCGTTCTATAAGCCTTGGAAGTGGACGTGTGAGGGGAAAAAAGGAAAGGTTTTGGAAAATCAGCTTAATGATCCATACATTCAGTTCCGTATAGAGAAATTAGTCAAAACACCTGGTCTGCTAAAGTGCTGTGGAATAAAACTGAAGACCTCACACATTAGTAAAGTTATCATGAACCATATTAAAAATCTCCTTTATCTACAAGTAGTTTCAACCCTGGAAGATTCTCTGACTCTAGGTGGCAGTGTTTCTTTAGTCTTTATAGTGTTTTTATGGTTGTTGCAGTGTACTTGTGTTAACGGTGATCAATTAATGTACAGCCGGTCGCTGTGAAACTCTCCACTCTGTTGTTTTGAAATGATCTGAAATAAGCAGAATGAGAACGAGGGGTCACGTTTTAGCAGGGTTAGTTTCAGTGGCAGAGGATGGTTTTCCCGGTTGCGTGCAGTGGTACAGTCCTGGATGCCATCCAGTGTGATGAATTCATGAGTCAGAATGAGGTGGGAAACAGAAGTCTGTTCTCAGTTATATAATCTCCAAAACAAGACATTCCACTAGAGGAGAACGACATGTGAAAACACATTCAACAGGTTCATAACATACAGTTATGCAAAGCCGGCCTAATTTTATGTGCAAAAATACTGCTGTGATGTTTAACGATAAAGACTTGTTCTTATGACACGGAGATCTCTACACTCCCATTAACACGGAGGACGGCCAGGAACAAACCGGCTCTCGGGCCATGATGTGTACAGTCATAATGATCGAATACCATCAAGTTTGCTCAGAGATGAGTCAAAGCTGAGACTGTCTGTTCCTGCTTTATTTGTGCCCCATTATTACAGACATATCATTTAAACACTGCACTTGCCAAAGGGCAACTTTGAGTAGAAGACCGCAAATATTTGCTGTCTGTTTTCTGCATTACTCAACATACAACTAGAGACCCAAATCGTGAAGAAAAGGTATTTCCAAATAAGATGGCAGTACAGTTGTCTAAAAGCAAATGTTTTTTTCTACAGCATTTATTCTTAGTCTCAGTTGTTGAGTCAAATACTGTTGCTTTTGGCTGCTGAATTATGAAGTAACAGTCTTGTTTTCCTTGTGAGAGTGTAGACAACAGTTCTGTCAAAACTTTGACAAGTAAATTACAAATCCATTCATCATCTTCCATTTTGGACTTGTCTGTTGCCTTTCTTCAGTGGTTAAGAGCTCGACAGGCTTTGATGTGCTCGATAAATCCCCCCGTTATTAAGCATTTAGAATTCATGCCAAACTAAAGACTAGCGCCATTGTATTTTTCTGAGTTTATTGACATTTTTTTTGGTATAAATTCACTACATGGCTAAAGGTATGAGGACAGCTGAATCTCACAATGCAAACATTTTCTTCCTCAGTATTTTTGTCTTGTTTTCCAGTACTATTTCCCAAACATTTTTAAATCAAAATACAATTATGTGAGAAGCAAAATCACAGATAACAAGTATTGTTTTGTTTTTTTAAATATATCAAAATGAATTGACTTTATGCTTAAAACAAGAAAAAAAAATGTCTACCAATGGGGTAAGAATGGGGTAATGGGGTTCTTACCCTCAACTTATTCCAAACCTGTATGAGTTTCTTTCTTCAAAGGAAGATATTTTAAAGAATGTTGGTAATCATGCAGTAGACAGTCGCCATACTGAGGAAGAAAATCCTTTTATTACAATGACATTCTAGAGAATTGTGCACTTACAAACCTAAAACAATTTCAGAAGAGTTTCTGAATGACACTGTGCACAAAGTGGGCTCCATTAAGGAATCCATTGAGAAGGAGCTCGACTGGTCTCACTGAACACCTTTGGGATGAATGGAAACGGTGAGCCCAACATCACTGCCTGACCTCACTGATGCTCCTGTCGGAATGGGAGCAAATTCCCACAGCCCTGTTCCAACATCTAGTGGCAAGCCTTCCCAGAAGAATGGAAGCCGATGACATTAACCAGTGTACATACCACAAAAGCACTGAGGCTAATTGTTTGCGGTAGTATGAGGGAACATAGTGAATTAAAACCACTATTGCATTTTCCCCCTAAGATTAATCATAAATCAAATCTTTATGAACACCAGACGGAGGTCTGCACCTTCTCAAACAAGAGTAGACTACTAGTGTGTTTCTACTCAAACACTTTGCATTTCAGGTTATTGGCTCATCTTGTGCTGTCATGGTATCTGGAACGGCAGTATTAAGTTTTAATGTAGATGAAAACACCACAAAGAATGCAGATTATCAGACAATGACCTCCGTCTTGAATGCATCATAGGTGATCTGAATGTAACTCCTAAATCAAAACTTGGATGACATTCCAATAACACAGTACAGCCTCAGAATGAAGCCAAACCTTGAGTTATGGAGAAAGCATTAGGCATGAAAACAGTTCTTTAACTTTTTCTTCATGCTAGACTGAGAATGAGATGAAAATAAAATTGCATTTCAACATTGGTATGCATCTAATAGGTCTCAAAAATCACAGTTCAAGTTGCAGGGATGGACATGGATTTGAACCCTCTGTATTTCTTTAGCCTGCGTTTGTCCGACTCCAGCAAATTCTCGAAGGACCGTCATACTAGGATTCATTGGGTTTCTATGTGCAAACAAGAGGCTTTGCAAGTTTTGGGAAGTAATTGAAAAATTCTTTCTTGTGTGAAACAGTTATTGTCATTCTCCTTATTATTCTTAAGAAAGGTAACAAGTAATTGAGTTACGTAAATGACACCCAGCCACTGACTTTCATGAGGAATGCCACTCTGGTTTTGGCAGAAGTGTTGTAGTGTTGCGGTAGTTTAAACACGTCCCTAATGCCTTTCGACCTCAGTGTGAGGGCTTCTGGAATTGTAAGATGAGATGTTTATTGTGGATGTGTAGACGTAGGTCTTGGCTAGTCTTTATAAAACACTTAAACACTCTTGCCCCTTGGTTGCCCCTCAGTGGCATTTGTTGCTGCTACAGCCCTTCTCACAATGAGTTCCCTTCAAATGCCGATGTCCAAATACGCTTGAGGCCTGGGGTAAATACCTTGCAGTAAGTTGTTATTCATCCGCACCCGCCCAACAAAACTGAAATATCCTTCTTGCTGAGAGCTTTTGCTGTTTTCATTGTGCCATGGTACTGGAGACAATCTTCAGTATCTAATGTAGTGTTTATGATGTCTTCATTACTTAACTCTGTGAGATGTGTGTGTGTGATCTCTGAAAGCGTGTGAACTTTGTTCAAAGACACCAAACACAAATGCCCTCAGAAGACTACGTGGTGATGGAATGTACTCTACAACAAACAAACAGCCACAACTCTTTTGGAAACTCTGCAAGAACCTTTTGATGTGTGTCGTCGTCTTTTGTCTTGTAGGATTGATTGATTCTTACAGAAGCCTAGTCTCAGATGACCATTGGCTGAACATCTGATATTTAAGGCACACAAAATGGGAAACACTTCAAAGTCGTCATCTGATTAAGCCGTCATGTTTACATCTGTGACAATGAGCGCTTATCTGGATCAAAAGGCTGGATTTTCCAAATTTTTGGAGACAAAAACATTCTTGAATGAATGATTTATTGGTTGCACACCAGTCTGTTATTGTAGAGGCATCAACTTTACATTTTCACACATCTAAACATGACAATGAACAAAACAAACTTCTTCTTTGGAGTGTTGCTGTATTCTGCACCATAGGCACATACCTCCACCTGCTGTTTCTTTTCTCACATGGATGATAGTTTCGCCTTTATTCTTTTATTATTTCGGGTTCACACAGTGCTGTATTTCCGGCTCACCAACCTCATTCTGCCTACACATGCATGCTGCATCTCATTTCGAAGGCTGCGTCCTCCGGAGGTCACATTTGAAGGCTGCATACATCATCGAGGTGGTCTCATTTAAGAAAAGTACCTGTTAGATTGCAAAGTAAGAAAGAAATTACACTATTTTACACCTCACGAGGAATAACAGTCAATTTTATTATGGTTACTTTTCTTAAATAAGACATCCTTGATGACTTATGCAGCCTTCAAATGTGACCTCCAGAGCAAGCAGCTTTTGAAATATGACGCAGCTGCAGACAATGGTTAAGTTAACTTCCTGCGTTTCAGGATTTTCTGCTTTTAACTGACAGTTACCTGGTATTCATTTTGTCTTAAAGGGTTAGTTTACCCAAAAATAAAAATAATGTCATTAATTACTCTCCCTCATGTCGTTCCACACCCATAATACTGACACGAAAAACGCCAGGCATAAAAGCGTAATTTTTTAAAAAACGCCTCGGGTTCGTTTTTTGGTTTGACGCGCCGCATTAAAAACTGGCAGACCAATGAGAGTGGCGCTTTTGTTCACATGCCTGGAGATGCTGAAGCTACAGTAAAACACGACTTGGTGGTGCTCAAGCACAAATCAGCACACACTGATACCAAAACGACGAAGAGAAAGTAAGTAGACGAGGAAGACCCCTACAAACTATCCCTGCATCTCAAACAGCTCCCTAGCATCCTATAGGTCGTGTTTCAGTATACCATGTAAATGAATGTGATCAGTGATCAGTGCCCTAACTAGTGATTGACTGATTGAGACGCACACTGTGGGTGCTCTGTTTGTTTGTTTTTTCTTTTACATTCAAGAAATATAGTTGAGAATGTCTATTTCATAAATATGTTTATTTGCACTACCATTTCTGACTACCATCTCTCATATGTTATATATATGCCATTTAATATATATTTTACAATAATATACATTTAATAATAATTCTGCATTTTTATCTTCTTTAAAGGTGCCCTAGAATCAAAAATTTAATTTACCTCAGCATAGTTGAATAACAAGAGTTCAGTACATGGAAATGACATACAGTGAGTCTCAAACTCCATTGTTTCCTCCTTCTTATGTAAATCTCATTTGTTTAAAAGACCTCTGAAGAACAGGCGAATCTCCACCGACTGTTACGTAACAGTCGGGATCATTAATATGTACGCCCCCAATATTTGCATATGCCAGCCCATGTTCAAGGCATTAGACAAGGGCAGCCAGTATTAACGTCTGGATCTGTGCACAGCTGAATCATCAGACTAGGTAAGCAAGCAAGAACAACAGCGAAAAATGGCAGATGGAGCAATAATAACTGACATGATCCATGATATCATGATATTTTTAGTGATATTTGTGAATTGTCTTTCTAAATGTTTCGTTAGCATGTTGCTAATGTACTGTTAAATGTGGTTAAAGTTACCATTGTTTATTACTGTATTCACGGAGACAAGAGCCGTCGCTATTTTCATTATTAAACACTTGCAGTCTGTATAATTCATAAACACAACTTCATTCTTTATAAATCTCTCCAACAGTGTGTAATGTTAGCTTTAGCCACAGAGCACTATCAAACTCATTCAGAATCAAATGTTAACATCCAAATAAATACTATACTCACATGATCCGATGTATGCATGCAGTATGCATGACGAACATCTTGTAAAGATCCATTTGAGGGTTATATTAGCTGTGTGAACTTTGTTTATGCAATGTATTATAGTCGAGAGCTGGGGGGGCGGGGAGCGCGAGATTTAAAGGGGACGCAGCCTGAATCAGTGCATAGTTAATGATGCCCCAAAATAGGCAGTTAAAAAAATGAATTAAAAAAAATCTATGGGGTATTTTGAGCTGAAACTTCACAGACACATTCAGGGGACACCTTAGACTTATATTACATCTTGTAAAAACTGGTTCTAGGGCACCTATAATTTTATTAATATCATAAATATGTTTATTTGCTCTACCATTATGCACAAGCGCCACATATTGTCAGGGAGTGAATTTGCACGTTCACTCTGCGCATCGCCAGTGAAAATCTCGAAAAACGCTGGCAATAAACGCGTGCGATATTCGTCCCGGTGTGTACAGGCCTTGATTCATATCTGACAGGGGTGTTTAGGGACGGGGTTACGGGTGTACCTTCTTGCTTATTTTTTTCTAATAATCATACATTTTTGTATGATTTACATCACACGAATTAATACGAATTCATTACCTTGTAACATAGTTACATTTTCCCGTGAGATCAGGTTGAAATTTAACAATAAACAAAAAGTTCAATTCAGATATAAGCAGCTCCAGAAGACAATAGTGTCGTGATTAATTTTGAGTCAGTTCAATAAAAGTTTCAATGTTGCAAACGAGAAGTTTGTTAGTTAGTATGGAGGCTGGAAGACAGTATGGTGAGTGTAGGATACCTGATATACGTTTCCAGAGGATTAGTTTGACACCATCTCAGGATGCTGCTAATTTCCTTCTCCTATTGAAACATTCAGAGCAGAAACAAAATGACCACACTTTAAGAAACTGTTGGTGTAAGAGCCCAGTCCATATTAGTAAAAGTCCAAAAGATGTTTTGACAGCTTAGTTACACCACAAAACAAAAACTCTTAAAAAAAACAAGCTGAAGAAAATGAACCAAGAAATGGGATGAAGCAGGAAAATAACAATTAAGGAAAATAATGTTAACCCTTCTCATCTAGTTGTATGGAAAACACAGCTGTAACTGCATAATGGAGACCGCAACTCTTCAAACAATTTTAATATTTCCCAGACCTGCGTGATCTCCTTGGAAATGCTTATTGGCAATGGCATTCTCATTACAAATTGTGTGAGCTTTGCTGTAAGCCTTCGTGGAGACACACACAGACCTGAGGGAAGCTGAACGTCTCTTCTGAGCACTGCAATAATCATTTTTAATGGCTCTCAGAATTTATGAACTATGTTTTAAAATGACTAATTATGTTAGGATGAGGGTAAACAAATTTGGCTTGACATCCCCAAAGAAGGGAGTTTTTCCTTTTAGTACTAATTTAACTCTTTTGTGTGTTGCTTTTCGTCACTGTTCACTTCATTAAGCAGAAAAACTTCCACAGTGGAAAGTAGGAATAGATCTATAGTCAAGTCAAGTTTCTTATGTCCTTACTCTACAGAAACATAAATCGTAACTCTCTCCCATTACTCCTGCTGTGATGAACAACCGACCTGGGACCTTTTTTCCTGTTTCACTCATATTAACCTTCTGCCTTCAGGCCATCAGCCCTTCTTTCTCTGCAGCCAAACTCTGGACTTAATGATCCTATAAGGAAATGAACTCTAGAGGTTGGAGAGTGCTGTTATTTAAACAAGTTATGCACCACTCAACTAAATAATAAATAAATAAACAGGTTGACATTGTAGTTTAATGTGGTTTGAAATGTGATCCTGTCATTTTTCCAATAACCTTGGTCACATAGTAAAGCCATTTACCTGCACCTGTGTGTCCAATGTAGTTTTTCATATAAGCATCTGTATTGTTCTGGAATGAAACATCTGAGGTATAAATCATTGTTAAATCATTGTAGCTGTCTTTGTTTTTTAAGCTTTTTCGGGTCACTGCTGGGATCGCTGGCTGCTGTTCAGTGTTTTGACGAACTCTGTTTGATGGCCACTTTGAATTTTAGTACATCATAAATGTAAATATATTCACATCAGGTGAAGTTCATACACATTTTAGGTCACACTGTTTCCAACATTTGTATGCTATCAAATGATATTAAAAAAATCGTAACTTTTCAAGTACGGTTCGATAAAGATAGTAGGGTGGAGAGAGAACAAAAAGAAGGAATTTATGTGTGTGTATATGTTTATGCGTATACATCATTACTTCAGTGTCACATGATCCTTCAGAAATCATTCTAAGATGATGATTTGCTGCTCAAGAAACATTTATGATTATTATCAGTGTTGAAAACAGTTGTGCCATTTCAGATTCTTTGGTAATTAGAAAGTTAGAATGAAAAGCATTTAATTGAATATGACCTTACTGTCACTTTTGAACAATGTAATGCATAAAAGTATTAATTTCTTTTAAAATAAACTAAATAAAAATTCTCCTGATCGCAAACTTTTGAATGGTACTATATAATATATAGTTATATATTGCATGCTAACAGTATGTTGACAGAACCTGAAGACAAGGATCTTTTGTCTTTACTGTCACTGAGTGCAGAGAGGAAGAAAATAATGCGGTGAAGGGATCAGGAATTGACTGGAGTCAGGTTCGTTCTCACAGAACTGTACGATGAAGCAGTCTAAGGGCCAGATTTACTAAACAGGGCAAATTAGCGTAAGAGCTTAATTCCAAAAAAGCACCAATGGGAGTGGAAAGTTAAAAACTGACAGTAGTTTTTTTTAATGGCAAAAGAGGGTTTGCGCTGGTGCAAGCTGGCCCTGATGATGTCATAATTTATTCTTTCATTCATATGATATTCATGAATCATACATTACATACACTTGAATAATTTTACACTTCACGAGTCTAAGTGACAAACCTGGACCTTGCTAATTTTGACCTGTAAAAACACTGGCCTTGAGCTCTGTGGCACAACAACAACATTGTGTTTTTTGGATGTCAGTGTCGAATCTTAATGTTTAAACTACCAACTCAATTCTTGTAGATTTTGGTTCTCATGAGCAAAACATTCCTAATTTTCTGTGGAAGATTTCCTTGCACTCAACTCAGGAGAGACGCCTTTGTTCAACACCTTGTTTGTATGGCTGGCAACAGTTCTCGTACTTTTTGAGGATTTTTAAAAAAGGTTTTAATTGTTTTGAAGGTGTTGAAGGTTTCGGTACAGATACTCAACTATATGCACAAGGCTTAAATATACATTTCTACAAATGTGTTTACCAGTAGATATCTAAAAGCCTCCAGAAAAAAAAAAGCTTTTAATTGAACACAATAATTTAAATGAAATTTTGATCTTACTCAGGCCATCCTACATCAATCACAGTGACAACAACATAATCACCAATGTTCAAAATAAATAACACCAAACAAATTGGAATATGTATGTCATTTCAGCGTTTCTATTTACGATATAGTCTGTTTTTATCATTACAGAAAAAGCACAGCAGGTGAGATGGAAGAATACTTTAAACAGACCTTCTCTGAAAAATTGTTTTGTGTTTTGGGACCATGAATAATAAATGTTGTGGTGTTAGTGAAAGTTTGTTTGTCTGCTCTACATGATCAGTTTTGTTAAGTGTTCAGGAGTTTTTATCTCTACATTTTGACTCATTTTGTTAATGTGATTTTGTTGGTAGTTTCTGGCAACATACCCTTATATATAGAATAATTTGCAAAAATTTTGTTGGTAAAACTTTTCATTTTAAATAACTTACATAAGGTTATTAGATTTTCAGATTTTAAGTCATGGCAACAGTCAAATTTAAGTCAGCCAAAATAATTTAATTAAATTAATTATAGTAAATAATTTAGAGTATGGCATGATGTTACTAGAGTTATTCTTTTTTAATTTAACACTTCAGTAATTTCTAGTTATTTTTCAAAAATGTACATTTCAGACATTATCACTATTTATTAAAACCTATTGGTTAATTTCAATTCATAATGTTGCTACTGACAGATCTTCAGTTAAAAATTCATAGTATAGTACAGTCACAGTATCAAGTCAAGTCAAGTCACCTTTATTTATATAGCGCTTTTTACAAAGTAGATTGTGTCAAAGCAGCTTTACATTGATTGATAACTGGTACATTATTTTGGCTGCACAGCAGCTCTTAAAGAATAGTGTCAATGCAGGCAGATCAAAGCACTGTTGAATATCAAATGTCAAGTGTCCCCAACTAAGCAAGCCAAAGGCGACAGCGGCAAGGAACCCAAACTCCAACAGGTGACATCAGGTGGCAAACAAGTGGCAAATAGGTGTTAAAATGGAGAAAAAAACCTTGGGAGAAACCAGGCTTAGTCGGGGGGCCAGTTCTCCTCTGGCGAACAGTGCTTTGTTACGAATCAGGTTGCTATCATAAGTCTGATTGGTCGTGTCCAGTTGAGGATCGTATTCATCACGCCGGTATGGTCGGTTTGTTGAGGAACTGTGGCACTGGCTGTCGTGTCGATGATGTCTTCACAGTGGATGATCTAGTCGACTCGATCTCTGCTGATACTTCAGGGCTGCGTTGTGGTCGTGTCAAGGCGCAGGTCCTTGGTCTCAGCTGGATACGGCCCGGATCCGGTTGACTACGGTAAACCTCAGGATAAACAGAAAGACTAATATTAGCATAGATGCCATTCTTCTTCTGATGTAACGAGTACATCTGGTGTTATAGGAAGTGTTCCCGGTTCCGGCTGACCTAATTTATGCAGCCTAATAATCCTTTAATGGATTTGAAAATATAAATTGATAATGTTATGTGTATGCCAGGTTAAAGAGATGTGTTTTTAGTCTAGATTTAAACTGACAGAGTGTGTCTGCTTCCCGAACAATGCTAGGAAGATTGTTCCAGAGTTTGGGTGCCAAATAGGAGAAGGATCTACCGCCTGCGGTTGATTTTGATATTCTAGGTATTATCAGCTGGCCTTAATTCTGAGATCGCAATAGACGTGAAGGATTATAATGCATTAAGAGCTCGCTCAGGTACTGGGGAGCTAAACAATTTAGTGCTTTGTAGGTAAGTAGTAAGATTTTTAAAATCTATACAATGTTTAACAGGAAGCCAATGCAGTGATGACAGAACTGGGCTAATATGGTCATACTTCCTAGTTCTAGTAAGAACTCTAGCTGCTGCATTTTGTACGAGCTGTAGTTTATTTATCAAGCGGGAGGAACAACCACCCAGTAGAGCGTAATCTAGCCTTGAGGTCATGAACGCATGAACTAACTGTTCTGCATTCTTCATTGAGAGCATATGTCGTAGTTTAGATATATTTTTAAGATGGAAGAATGTGGTTTTGCAGATGCTAGAAACATGGCCTTCAAATGAAAGATTGGTATCAAAGAGCACACCCAGGTTCCTAACTGACGACGAAGACTTAACAGAGCAGCCATCAAGTGTTAGACAGTAATCTAGGTTATTATGTGAAGTAGTTTTCGGTCCAATAATTAGAATCTCTGTTTTTTTCTGAATTTAGTAGTAGGAAATTACTGGTCATCCAGTTTTTATATCAGCTATACATTCTGTTAATTTAGCGAATTGGTAAGTTTCGTCAGGGCGTGAAGAAATATAGAGCTGAGTATCATCAGCGTAACAATGAAAACTAACGCCATGCTTCCTAATGATATCTCCCAAGGGTAGCATGTACAGAGTGAAAAGCAATGGTCCTAGTACTGAGCCTTGTGGTACTCCATATTGAACTTGTGATCGATATGACATCTCTTCGTTTACTACTACAAACTGATAATGGTCAGGTAAGTATGATTTGAACCATGCCAATGCAATTCCACTAATGCCAACATAGTTTTCGAGTCTATTTAGAAGAATATTGTGATCAATAGTGTCAAATGCAGCACTGAGATCTAAGAACACTAATAGAGAGATACAACCACGATCTGATGATAAGAGCAAATCATTAGTAACTCTAATGAGAGCAGTCTCAGTACTATGGTACGGTCTAAATCCTGACTGGAAATCTTCACAGATACTATTTCTTTCTAAAAAGGAACATAGTTGTGATGAAACTGCCTTTTCTAGTATTTTTGACAGAAAAGTGAGATTTGAGATCGGCCTGTAATTGACTAATTCTCTAGGATCAAGTTGTGGTTTTTTAATAAGAGGTTTAATAATAGCCAGCTTAAAAGTTTTTTGGTACGTATCCTCGCGATAAAGATGAATTGACGATATTAGGAAGAGGATCTATGACCTCTGGAAGCATCTCTTTCAATAGCTTAGTCAGTATAGAGTCTAACATACATGTTGTTGATTTTGATGATTTAACAAGTTTAGACAATCCTTCCTCTTGTAAAGCAGAAAATGAATTGAATTTTTCCTCAGGGACACTACAATGCAATGTCTGACACAAGACTGTAGTAGACGGTTGCATGGTTATAATTTTCTCTCTAATATTATCAATCTTGCAAGTAAAGAAGTTCATAAAGTCATTACTGCTATGCTCTTTGGAAACATCAGAAGTTGAAGCTTTATTTCTTGTTAATTTAGCCACTGTATCAAATAAATACCAAGGGTTATGTTTATTTTCTTCTAAAAGTTTTGAAAAATAGGCAGATCTAGCAGTTTTTAAGGCCTTTCTGTACTCAATCATTCTCTCTCTCCACGAAATGTGAAATACTTCTAGTTTTGTTTTCTTCCAGCTGCGCTCCATTTTTCTAGCTGCTGTTTTTAGGGCCCGAGTGTGCTCATTGTACCATGGCGTTGGATTAATTTCCTTAATCTTTTTTAAACGCAAAGGAGCAACTGAGTCTAATGTGCTGGAAAAGACAGAGGCAATAGTTTCTGTTGCAACATCGAGGTCTTCTAAGCTGTCTGGTATGCTAAGGCGATAAAACTAATTAGGAAGATTATTTATAAAGCGATCTTTAGTGTTAGAAGTGATGGTTCTACCATATTTATGGCAGGGAGGCAGTTTAGCCGCTTTGACCAAATGTAGTATACATGAGATTAGATAATGATCTGAGATGTCGTCACTCTGCTGCAGAATTTCAACGGCATCAATATTGATTCCATGTGACAATATTAGATCTAAAGTATGATTACGGCAATGAGTGGGTCCCGACACGTGTTGTCTAACACCAATAGAGTTTAAAATGTCTGTAAATGCCAATCCCAGTGAGTCTTTTTTATTATGTACATGGATATTAAAATCACCAACAACAAGGACTTTATCTGCAGCTAGTACTAATTCTGATAGGAAATCTGCAAATTCTTTGATAAAGTCTGTATGGTGTCCTGGTGGCCTGTATACAGTAGCCAGCACAAATGTCAACTTACATAATGTTACGTAAAGCACCATCACTTTGAAGGAATTATATTTGAAAGACTTCTGGCTGATACTGTAAATATTACTATAAATTACAGAAACACCTCCCCCTTTGCCTTTCTGATGAGGATTGTGTCGATAATCATAACCTTGAGGACTAGACTCATTTAAAGTAATGTAATCGTCCGGTTTTAGCCAGGTTTCTGTCAAACACAGCACATCTAGATTATTGTCTGTGATAATATCGTTTACAATAAGTGCTTTTGAAGAAAGGGATCTAATATTTAACAACCCAAGTTTATCATTATTATCTCTATTTTTTATTTGTTGAACATCAATTAAATTTTTACCATTGAATGGGTTTGGAAGTTTTTTGTTTTTACTAATTCGGGGTACAGACACAGTCTCTATGTGATAATATCTAGGTGTAAGACTTTCTATGTGTTGGGATTTATCTGACTTCTTTAGTATGACTGTAAATGTACATTTCAGATTAATCTCTATTTCTGTCATCAGTTGTTCAATTATTTAATTGTCAAAACTATTTTAAATAGAATAGTTGATTTATTATTTCACATTATTTCACATGCTGAACATTTTTCTTAAGGGGACATCTTCCCCTACCATAAATAACCATGCATATTACATATTATAAATGACAGTCATTTGTGTTACAAAAGCACATTTCTGCAGATGTCATGGCAAGTCAAAACAGTGTGTGCAGTAATGTTTTGTGTTTTATTGTTTTTTTTGGGGGGGGGGGGGGGGGGGGTGTAAAATGAGCTGAACCAATGCCAGGATCTTGCCAGATCAAAAAAAAAATCATGATTACATGCAACACAACTTAAAGCAAAGTAAGTGAATAACATTGGCCTGGCATCTACTTTATTCTGTCATCGATGCTGTTTCAAATCTGAACATGCTCTGTATCATCAATGCCTGTTTCAACCATGACCCAGAACCCAGAAGTACTGGAATGTTTATCTCCCACTGTATTAATGATCATATTCTGTTTTCTCTGGCTGCAAAACAGCAACACATTTGTACGCACATATCGCCATAGTGCCAAACAGTACCTGGAGGAATGTATAAGCTTACTATTTCCCAATGTCTTTGCAAAGTCTGTAAAGTCTGCCTGAATGTCCTGTTTGTCTGTTTCTTAAAGCACTGGTGATTTGTTTCTAGAGATGCTCAGACCCGTCATACAACATGCAGTCAATAAAGCAGGAGATGTGCAAGTTTACGGACAAGCCATTCGTAAGAGATTGATAAAATAAGTGAAGATTGGATGATTGGATCTGATCTTTATTAAGCTATTTAGCATTTGTTCAATGTTAAACTCCAAAGACCTGCTAATTAGGCTTTGACTGTGAATGAAAGGAACCACACCACCATGTGTTTTGTTGATTTATGTTACAAACACATTTTATGTCATGCTTCATCACTATACGGCTGCAAATCAAATGTCAGGAGAGCGCTTGGGAGACCCACCCCTGAATCTGTGAGACCTGTAGGACCATGAGCCAATAAAATGAACAACAGCCAAATGCAACAGATGCAACTACATATGTTGACAAGATTTATTAGGATCAGAAGTTTAATTTGTTAAAGGTGATATGCATAATTTGTGTGTAGTTTGTGGCACCAAAAGGAATTTGAGTCTGTTTGTCTAAATGGCCAGACTGGGAGGGATTTAGCAGCATATTCTCAACCAATGGTGTGAGAGCGACAGTTGTGTTTGGTGCTGCTGGTGGTACAGAAATTACACTTCACAGATTTAACAGGGAACTGGGAATGTTCTGGAAAGGCTCTTTCAGTTATGAATAAATGTTTTTCCAGTAATGGTAATAGAATGTTTGCTCAGTTACAAAAACATTATCTATACATTGTTCATGGAACATTTTTTCTGAAAAGTTTTAGTTGGATGTTCATCATCATTCATCTTTTAATATGTTACTACTTGTTTCAGAATGTTCCAAAGACATCCAAAAACGTTTACATTTAAAAGTTTCAAGTTTATTTTCTGCCTTAAATTGTTTGGTCAAATCAAAGGGGTGCCACTGTTACACCTGCAGTGAAAAGTCAATGAGATGAATTACAAATGAAGGAAATCAAGACAAATGACAGAAAGGGTTAAATGGATGGAAACATAAATGTTGAAATTACACCATTTTAGAGCATTTCACAAGATCCACAATTCAGAAAATAACCTACAGTCATGTGTGCAGTTGTTTACATCAATTGTAGAGCATTAACCACAAGTCTTGAAAACCTGTCAGGCAGCATTTAAATCAACCTGTTTTTACTGCTGTATATGGGAACAAAAGCCTTAGATGCATCCATCCACATTACCATTCAGCTTACAGCAACTGCAATGTCAGCAATCCAACGTTTCTTATTAAGGGGTGCTTTACATCTGCCCTGGAAGAATTAAATGAGCAGTTAACTGACACTCAAAGTGCAACTTTTTTGCCAAATTACTTGGAGGCATGCCATATATGACTTTACCACACTAACAAAAGAACAGGCCTTTTTTAAGCTCTCGAAGTATCAAACATACGTTTAATCCACAACAATTGAATTTTATACAATTGTGTCTTGTATATTTTAACTGTAACTATTTATTAATATTGCACTAATATTGAATTTTGTCAAATGCAGTATTCTCGCAGATCCATGCTCAAACACTTTTCATGAGCCAAATCACAGACAACCAGCTAATTTTGAGAAAAATGTGTAAACGGAATGTTTTGATGAAAAAATATATGAGGCCTATATCTGCAAACACTGTATTATGTTGAGGCTCAGGTTCCTGTCACATGAGAGCTGTTTACACGACACCACATGCCATGTTCATTTACATGAGAATGGTGTTTTGGGGGCCTGAAAATGCTAATTTTTGAAAACAAGTTTCGAAGTGCAAGTTTGTGAAAACAATACTGTCATAATCCCCATGTAAACTATAAAAACATGAATATGTGAAATGGTGATGTCATGTACGTTACGAGTTTAGTCTATATGTGCGTAGTGTTTCTTTACAAAACTACTGGCCTGGCAGCAGAATACAACTATTTTAGTCGTTTTCACAGATCCGTGTGAAAGGGGATCGTTTTCACATCTATGCCAACATTATTAATAAACTCAAGATATTTTCATTTTGTGATGTTTTGAATATCAGAATCAACAACACACTACTCAGCAAATGTATTAAATTGATTTTAAATGTGTTTAAATAATTGCTTGTACATTTATACATGCTGCTTGAAACTAAACAAATGTTTTATTTTTATTTTTTAAAGAAAAATCTGTCCTTCCAGTGCTTTGTGATGTTTTGTGCAATCAGGTGGAGAGATAAACATTTCCTCTCATTGGGTTCAGTGTAAAAATTGCTCTTAATAATTTGCTTGTGTTGCCATTTCCATTCGATGAGTCCCAGTGGACACTAAGAAGCCTTTCCTCTTTCTTCACCTCCACTTGTTAGCTGGATGAAAGAAATTCCTGGCAGATAAATCCTCATGAGGCCAATAGTTTACTTGATTTTTCTTACAGAACGTCTGATAGATTGCTGTATCCCACAGTTTTACACACTGAATCCCAGCTATTTCCAAATCAGAAGGGAAACCAATACAATATGTATGACTTTCAATAAAATTTGGCATGAGACCAAACCCACCAATAAGTAGTCTTACCTCTGACCTCACAGCAGTGTGCTGAAAAACAAGACAGGCACTTATTTACCTAATAACATTCTGGGTTTAGAACTGCTATTTTGACCAAAAGTTGTGCCCTGCTGGAATCTGAGAAATGTTCAGTTTTATGCAAATTTCAGCCCAATATTCACAGAATGTTACATTTTAGTCAGTAGTTACAACTATTTTCTACCCTATTAAGCATTAAAATTGAACAACATTTTGTGAAAGAAAAACTATTTAGGTGTAAGAAAAACGTCTCGGTTACATATGTAACCCTTGTTCCCTGAAGGAGGGAATGGAGACGTACGTCAGTAGTGACCGATGGATATCACCAGAGAGCCCTATCAGCTTTGAGTGAACTAAAACAAGCCAATGGAATTGGCGTGCGATATTTGCATAATGCGCACCGCCTCCGTCAGGTGTATATAAATAGGAAGCAGATGCAATCGCACTATGTTTTTTGCTGAGGAGACAACTGGTGTCTACACAGCGAGGGTACAGAGGGTACAGAAACTGTGGCGATGGGATGTACGGGACGTCTCCATTCCCTCCTTCAGGGAACGAGGGTTACATATGTAAACGAGAAACGAGCACGTTCGACGTACATCAGTAGTGACCAACGAATTGGGATCACAAATAAAGCGCCACAGTTACGAAACCCCTTCCAGTGCCCAGCGCAAGCTCTAGCCACCCGGAGCACCAATGGGACGGGGAAGGGGGCAAGCTTACGCCGAGAGAGTCTACTGCTGTTCCGAAATACCCACTAGATGAACTAGACTACACTGGGGAAGCGATCCCATAGGGGATGCTGCGGAGTTTACGTGGAGAGTACACATATGGACTGGCCGTGGGCAGTATGCATATGGAGTCCCTGGGATGGATCCACCTGGGTAGGGGGAGACTCATCTGACAGGTGACAGCAGAGCTGGCTCTGCTAAGGAAAAGACACGGGCTCACCGTAGGGAGTTGACCGTAGACAATACACATGGGACAATGGAACCCAGCCAACATCATCGTTGGTGACAGACGTTGGCCTGGCATCAGACACTCCGCAATGTCCGAGCCGAAAGGGGAGTCGGAGGAACTCGACAGGGTTCGCCAAGCGGGGAACTCGACTGGAGTAAAGGATGCACGTATCCGGCGCAGGGGGCGGGAGTGGCATTGCAAGCCGACATTTAGAACAGGCACTTCGCATCTACCGGCTGGTGGAAGCGAGTACAGGGGAAGATACCAGTTCTACACGAAGGCTGTAGAATCTAGCGAACCTGTTAGGTGTCGCCCAGCCCGCAGCTCTACAGATATCTGTCAGTGAGGCGCCGTGCAGCAGCGCCCAGGAAGAGGCCATTCCTTGGTGGAGTGGGCTCTCAACTGCAAAGGCTCGAAGGGATGACCCTGGAGAGATGTAAGTACCTTGGTGAGATCCCAAGAGGGTATAGAGGGAAGGTGAAGTGGATTAGTCTCCTCGCCCCCCTCAGGAACCTGACGATCAGATCATGCTTCCCCAAGGATTTGCCATCATCTGCATAGTGATGTGCGGCGATAGCGGCAACATACAGTTTGAGGGTGGAGGGAGACAGCCTTCACTCCAAGCCCTCTTGCAGGAAGGAGAGCACAGATCTGACCGAGCATGATCAGGGGTCCTCTCGGTGAGAGGAGCACCACTCAAGGAACAGGTTCCACTTCAACGCATAGAGGTTCCTCGTAGAAGGAGCCCTAGCGGAAGTGATGGTGTCTACAAGCGCTTGCGGGAGATCACTCAGAACCTCCGCAGAGCAATGGGCCAGGGAGGGGCTGTCGCGAGGAGCGTCAGATCAGAAAACCAGGTCCAAGTTGGCCAAAACAGAGCCACTAGCAAGACCAGCTCCTCGTCCATAGACCACCCTGATGGTTGATGTACGCAACGGCCGCAGTGCTGTCCAAGTGGACCAGTACGTGCTTGTCTGACAACAGCTCCTTGAAGCGGCCCAGTGCAAGACATATTGCTAGCAACTCGAGGCAATTGATATGCCAATGCAGATGAGGCCCTGTCCACAGACCCGACACTGCATGCCCGTTGTACGTGGCCCCCCACCCGGTGGCAGAGGCATCTGTGTGGACCACAGCACGCCTGGACACTTGTTCCGGGGGAACTCCAGCCCGCAGGAATGAAGGGTCTGACCACTGGGTGAGAGTGCGACGGCAGTTCGGTGTCACGGGGACACGGAACGTACTGCGCTGCCACGCCCATCTCAGGACCCAGCCGTGGAGCCAGTGTTGAAGCGGCACTCACTGGATGTGATCCTCAGTGAGGCGTACAGACCTCCAGTTCCATACAGAGATAAGAGATCCTTTGCCTGGGGGCGAGTTTGCTCTTGTCCCAGTTGACCCGAAGACCCAGCTGGCTGAGGTGAGCTAACACCATATCCCTGTGTTCGCACAACTGCTCTCGCGAACTGGCCAGGACGAGCCAGTCATCGAGGTAGTTGAGAATGTGAACACCCTGTTCCTTGAACGGAACAATGGCTGCCTCCGCAACCTTCGTAAAGATGAGGGGAGACAGGGCTAGCCCGAAGGGTAGGACTTTGTACTGATATGCCCGTCCCTCGAACGCAAACCGTAGAAGGGGTCTGTGGCGAGGCAGAATCGAAACATGAAAGTATGCGTCATTCAGGTCGATCGCTGCAAACCAATCCTGGGGACGGATGCATTCGAAAATGCGCCTCTGTGTAAGTATCTTGAATGGCAGCCTGAAGGAGACTGATTCAGGACAAGCAGATGCAGGTTTGGCCGTAGCCCACCGCCCTTCTTGGGTACAATGAAGTAGGGGCTGGAGACTCCATATTGGCTGGAGGGACCGGCTCGATTGCATCCTTCGCCAGGAGGACAGCAATCCCCGCCCGGAGAACAGGTGCATTGTCCAGGGACACACAAGTGTAATGGACACCCCTGAACACCGGGGGACGCCGGGCGAACTGAATCGCATAGCTGCTGGGAAGGCTGGGAAGCGCTAGCCAGGGTTCCAGACATCGAGCCAGCAGCACCAAATGCACCACAGACGTACCGGGCATGGGGCAGCGAGGTAGAGTGCTGGGACCCGACTCGGACGGTATAGCAGCCCGAAGTGGGGTCAGACTCTGCAAGGTGGCAGTGTGTATGGGAGACGGCACATGAGAGGCGGCCTTGACCAGCACACTGGGACCTGCTGGCGAAGTGAGAGGAGGCTGAGAGTGGCGAAGCGGGGCCTCGCGCACTGCCAGCCACACCCTCTTGGGACCTGGAGGATTAGAAAACAGTTCTACTTCGTGGGTACCGCTGGACTCCGGAGAGCCAGCGGCGGAACAGACCAAAATTCTCCACCCGGCCCTCCTCCAGTGAGGGACCGATGTGAGGGACCGACGTTCTCCCGAAAGAACAGTTTACCTCAGCTCCAGGTCGCCCGTTTCTCCAGGACCGCTTCTCGCTAGCCAGTATGCTTGGCTGTGGGCCAGCTTGTGAGATGAGAGCATCGAGAAAGCATACTTTGACGATGACACACCTCTGCAAGGCTAGCCAGGGCTGTTTCTGGACCACCATGGTGGACATTGTCTGGCCAGGGGCCTGCGCTATGACTTGCATCATGCGTAGCTCAACCCTGACTCAGAACTACCCATATGCAATGAGTGCTTTGGCCTTCCACAGACTTGCCGGGGGCCAAGACCCATGCAGGGCAGAGGTGGTGTGCCCGTAGCACTGCCACCCCACCAGGGTAGTGAGAGAGAAAAAACTTTTAATGCAGATTATGGCCCTTTTGGCGTTCCATATCTGACACCAAAAAAGGCTTCCAAACTGCCAAGTTTTTCATGCATGTCCGGGCTAAAGACAGGGGGCGGGGCAAGGCGAGTACGCGTCGCACGACGCCCCCAGGGGCCCGGGAAAGCATGGTTGTTAACCCTCAGGGGTCTGAGGATTTTTGGGACCCTGGAGAAGTTTTGACATGCCCTGACATTTGTGCTTTTTTCAGTTGTTCATAAACATATTAATGACACAAGTGTCATTACATTGTATTCAGCACAAACTAGGCTACCATAATATGTGAGGAACATGTATGTACATGTTTGTGTTTTTGAAGGAATAACGTTTATGCGTGGTTATTGAAAAAACAAAAAACTTAAGTCACTGAAATAAAGCCAAAAAATATATATTAAATCTTTGTTCACAATACTTCTGGGTATTTGAGGTTGTAGACTAGAGTTTTTGCTTCAAAATGAGGTAAAAATTATGCTGCCTGCTTGTTCATATAAAACAATAGAGAGATTTAAATTTTCTAAAACATCTTTGGTCAAGAAACACAGTATGCGTGGAGGCGTGAATCCTCATGTATAATGGGTGATTCTCACCTGAGAAGACAAAAGAATCACATAATAATGACCTGAAATGACTTGCATATTAATGAGGCCTTTCAGTCAGGTAGGCTGTGAAAAAAACCCTCTGTGATCATGATTCAAATCTCATCATGGTGTAAATCAAACATACAGAAAAAACAGCAATACTGTGAAATATTATTACAATTTAAAATAATGGTATTCTATTATATTCTTTAAAATATAATGTATTTCTGTGATGCAAAGTGTCTGAACAATTATGTTACCTCTATGGCATTTCATATAGGCTTTTAGCTTAAAAGCATGCACATTTGGAGAAATATTGATGGATTCTCATATGTTTGTCAATTTTCTATACAGAAGAGTAATATTTATTCAGGATTTATTGTCATTACTATGAGTGCTGGATACTGTGTTTTCAATTCATACTTGCAGCCGGAGGGCGCTCTGTACACCTTTAGTCCACAAATGCCTGAGCACTAAAGAAGAATAGGCAATCCAGGAACTAACCGAACTAACAGAGGACAGAGATCGCTAACTATGGCTATTCAAAACACTTTTCAAGACAATAAATACACGATTGAGACGATGAATGCATGTATTGAATTTGCGTCTGAATAGCGCTCCCTCCGTGGGCGTGGCCGCATTAGCGGATAATGAGCTGAATCACGGATTTCTGACATGGCTCTCTTTTCATACAGATTACATAAACACAGAATGTTTGTTTTCGATTTGACTTACACGATTTAAAACCTGACATTTCAACGTTTTTTTAGACATAAGTCAAATTTTTTTGTGATTAGTATTCACTACGTTACAGTTCATTTTCTGAGAACTATCAGATTGGACTTCCTTCAGAGGGAGACGAGAGATCTTGCATCATGTTATTTTTCTTTATTTTACAAAAAGCACAACATTTTGTTTTTACTCTGAGTGTACACAAATAAAAGAAGATATTCCACAGATTAAAATGGTGTATAACTCTTAATTGTATGTGCAACATTAACGGAGTATTTTGAGTCTCTTTCACACTGGTAAGAAAAAAAACGCGGTGGTATCGCCGGCGATACCTCAGACCTCAGAGTGTCTTAATCTGATTCAGCATGAGCATGAGCCTCATCTTCATGTCCAGAGCCCAACAATCCTCTCTCCAATGTAGCAGTCGACATCTGATCCTCCGCTGGAGCACTGACTAATACGCTAGGTTCCCCATGAGAAGGACCAGCAATCCACCCAAAAGCTACAAGCCATGTGGGACAGTGAACGTGGCCATCTAAGTGGACGACACACCGCGCACTGAGCGTCGACGTGGCCATGTTGTTACTAAACATGAACCACCCACGAACACAGTCACAACATGTTTGCGATGCACTAGAGGAGTGGGGGGCCCACGGAGAATGGCTCGGCGGGTATTGCCCCACTGTGATCCTCTGGTCACCCTGGCTTATTCACCAAAAGTAGTACTTTTCTGATTCAGAAAAGAAACTAGATCGGGGAATAGGTGAGGGGACTCCACCTCATTGAGGCACTTGAGTCTTGACCACACATCTAGAGCGCCGAACAACGCGCTGGGTTGCCATGGCAACGCGTGCTGAGCACTCACGAGAAAGGCGAGACGAACAACGTGCCGACGTGGGCATGCTCTCACAGAGAATATGAACCACCCACAAACACAGTCTCAGCACGCTAAGCAGACACGAGAGAAAGTGATTGTGGCCGTCAGTGAGGATAGGAAACAACCACCTCCAGAAACGCACAGACAGAATGACGTCTTGAAAAAGACGCAGTGTCTGTCTGTGAAGCTCTTTTAGAAGCTCTTGTTCTTTGTGCCAAAGCACACAGGGAACAGCCGCGATGTGACTGCAGGTACACTTTTCACTCCCTGAGTCACATACACAGAGGAACTGGCCCAAATCGCAAACCAAACGGGGCAAATAATGCTGTGAAAACAGCAGTTGAGAGCTGTGCAACAGCTTGGAAACCTCACTCTGGGAAAGCTCGCGGCCTCGCTGTACGGTGCCATAATGCCAGCACTGTAGAACGAAAGCTCTTCAAAGGCTTGAGAAGTCACTCCCAGTCTAATAGCAGGAACACACAGGTTGGCTCCGAAGCGAAAGACAAAGTGCAGTTGCATCTGCTTCCTATTTATATACACCTGACGGAGGCGGTGCGCATTATGCAAATATCGCACGCCAATTCCATTGGCTTGTTTTAGTTCACTCGAAGTTGATAGGGCTCTCTGGCGATATCCCAATTCGTCGGTCACTACTGATGTACGTCGAACGTGACCGACTGAAAAGGAACAAACTTAATTCAAGATATATTCTCTAAAAAAACAAGTCTAATCAGTTCATACAGTATTACCACTCAAGTACATACATTTTTAAGCTCACGACTATTCATTATTACATGAACCACTACACCAACATGAAGCTGTCTGTTATATCGTGACTACAGTTTGGCTGCTGGAATGGACTTACAATCCATTAGGGGCCGGCTATTGCTATTATTTTGGCTTTCACTTGTGGGTGTATAACACTTAATGATGAAACAAACTGAGCTGGACGGCTATATCTGCTGTTTGAACAACTGCACCATGTTGAAAATGACTGTGAATGTGAACAACTGCGATATTACCAAATGGTCAAGTTTTCTTGAATTCCTCTGCAGGTTTGATTATTTGTAGTGAATGCATAACAACGTTTTCTGGACTGTGAACGAACCGCACTTAACTGCAACAAATCTTCGCAGAAGCATCTCTTATTGTTTGGTGAATGAATGTCATCTTGAGTTGAACCTTATTTGACCTATTGTAGGCAGATGAGGGGACGGGAGATCTTATTAGTTAAAAATATGGTTGAAAGAACAGGTGGAGCTCAAGATGAGTTGTTTTTCTCGTGTTCTCATGATCTAGGTCCCACTGAGTACAAATGAATCCATATTCGCATTAACTTTATATTATGTGAGAGTCTCCCCTCTGTGACTGATGAGGACTGTGAATTTGGCCGATGTTCTCACTGTAACTGATGAATGGTGTATGAGCAGATCCATCAAACAGGCAATAATGTGATTCATCTTTAATGTTCACTGCAAAAAAAAAAAAAAATATGGTAACACTTTATTTCGATAGACTACTTTAGACATTTTACTAACTATGTAACTTTTCAGCTACATATCAACTAGCAGTCATTAGAGTATTAATAGACTGTCTGCTTAATATCTGCTAACACTTTATTTTGATGCTCTTCAACAGACATTGTACTGACTATAAGTAACTGTGCAACAACATGTCAATTTAATCCTAACCTAACAGTCTACTAATACTCTAATGACTGTAAGTTGGCATGTAGTTGCAAAATTACTTATAGTTATATAGAATGTCTAAAGTGGACTATCGAAATAAATTGTAAACAAAATGATTTCCTTGCTAATTATTTTTGTCTTGTTTTCCAGTACAAATATCAGTAACACTGTATTTCAGTGTCCTTGTTACGTGTTACATATACGTGTTATTGTATATGTAAATTATGCATAATTACATGCATAACCATAACCATAACCATAACCTAACCTAACCTAACCCTAACCCTGTGCTCCTGTCTGCCTCTGCTTGCTGCCTCGCTGCTGGTGGTTTGCGTCTCCGTATAGCTTTTGTTTTCTCTTTTATTGAATCTCTTACTTTTATTCATTGTTGCTTATATTATTATTATTGCCTACCACATTAATCTGACGTCGCTAGCTTGTAATCTTTGAATCTAAATCGCTGTTACAACACATTTGCATCTCGCTAGCTTGTTAACTTGTCATCAGTCTCGCGCGCTCCTCTTTCAACGCGTTCATCAAACAGCTGTGGTAACTCGGATCGGATCAGTCTACAAACACGGTGAGTCATGTCATCCTCTCACAAAATTGTTTCCTGTTCCATCTGTCACATGTTCAGTATAGCTCTCTCTGTCAGCGACGAGGGATTTACATGTCATAAATGTAGGGAAATAGTCAGGCTGACAGAGAGAATCTCAGAATTAGAGACACGCATCCAAACTTTAATCGAGGATAGTAAGAATGCAGGGGCTTCAGATACTGTTTTGGATGTATTGTTCAAACATTGTTCGGTTCCGGCTGTAGAGCCCGCGCAGCAGGGCACTTGGGTAACGGTGAGGCGGCCTAGTCGCGGAAAACACCACTCTTCCGTTCCATTAAGAACATCAAACAGGTTCTCCCCACTCAGTGACGCACCCACCGAGAATCCTGTTGAAAGTGCCCTAGTTATTGACGATTCTATTACACGGAACGTGAAAATAGAGACACCAGCCACCATAGTCACATGTTTGCCGGGAGCCAGAGCACCTGACATCAAAGCAAATTTAAAATTGCTGGCTAATGCTAATCGTAAATATTCTAAAATTATTATTCACGTCGGCACAAATGATGTTCGACTTCGCCAGTCGGAGATCACTAAAATTAACATTAAAGAGGTGTGTGAACTCGCAAATACAATGTCAGGAGAAGTAATTTGCTCTGGTCCCCTTCCTGTTCGTTGGAGTGATGAGATAGTTAGCAGATTATCATCACTCAATGGCTGGCTGTCTAAGTGGTGTCCGCAGAATAATATAGGTTTCATAGACAATTGGAAAAGCTTTTGGGGCAGACCTGACCTGTTGAAAAGAGATGGTATTCATCCGTCCCGGGATGGTGCTGCTCTTCTCTCTAGTAATATGGCACATAGTCTTAGAGCTGAAACATGACAAACTGGGGCCCAGGACAGGAAGCAGACAGACTGGCTAAACCGACCGTCTGCTAGCTGCCTCACGTTACAGAAGTCAGATAAATCCCAACACATAGAAACCCTTACACCTAGATATTATCACATAGAGACTGTGTCTGTACCCCGAATTAGTAAAAACAAAAAACTTACAAACCCATTCAATGGTAAAAATTTAATTGATGTTCAACAAATAAAAAATAGAGATAATAATGATAAACAAATGATAAAGCTTGGATTGTTAAATATTAGATCACTTTCTTCAAAAGCACTTATTGTAAACGATATTATCACAGACAATAATCTAGATGTGCTGTGTTTGACAGTTTTGACCTGGCTAAAACCGGATGATTACATTACTTTAAATGAGTCTAGTCCTCAAGGTTATGATTATCGACACAATCCTCATCAGAAAGGCAAAGGGGGAGGTGTTTCTGTAATTTATAGTAATATTTACAGTATCAGCCAGAAGTCTTTCAAATATAATTCCTTCAAAGTGATGGTGCTTTACGTAACATTATGTAAGTTGACATTTGTGCTGGCTACTGTATACAGGCCACCAGGACACCATACAGACTTTATCAAAGAATTTGCAGATTTTCTATCAGAATTAGTACTAGCTGCAGATAAAGTCCTTGTTGTTGGTGATTTTAATATCCATGTAGATAATAAAAAAGACTCATTAGGATTGGCATTTACAGACATTCTAAAGTCTATTGGTGTTAGACAACACGTGTCAGGACCCACTCATTGTCGTAATCATACTTTAGATCTAATATTGTCACATGGAATCAATATTGATGCCGTTGAAATTCTGCAGCAGAGTGATGACATCTCAGATCATTATCTAGTCTCATGTATACTACATTTAGTCAAAGAGGCTAAACTGCCTCCCTGCCATAAATATGGTAGAACCATCACTTCTACCACTAAAGATCGCTTTATAAATAATCTTCCTAATCAGTTTCATCACCTTAGCATACCAGACAGCTTAGAAGACCTCGATGTTGCAACAGAAACTATTGCCTCTGTCTTTTCCAGCACATTAGACTCAGTTGCTCCTTTGCATTTAAAAAAAGATTAAGGAAATTAATCCAACGCCATGGTACAATGAGCACACTCGGGCCCTAAAAACAGCAGCTAGAAAAATGAAGCGCAGCTGGAAGAAAACAAAACTAGAAGTATTTCGCATTTCGTGGAGAGAGAAAATTATTGAGTACAGAAAGGCCTTAAAAACTGCTAGATCTGCCTATTTTTCAAAACTTTTAGAAGAAAATAAACACAACCCTAGGTATTTATTTGATACAGTGGCTAAATTAACAAGAAATAAAGCTTCAACTTCTGATGTTTCCAAAGAGCATAGCAGTAATGACTTTATGAACTTCTTTACTTGCAAGATTGATAATATTAGAGAGAAAATTATAACCATGCAACCATCTACTACAGTCTTGTGTCAGACAATGCATTGTAGTGTCCCTGAAGAAAAATTCAATTCATTTTCTGCTTTAGGAGAGGAAGAATTGTCTAAACTTGTTAAATCATCAAAATCAACAACATATATGTTAGACCCTATACCTACTAAGCTATTGAAAGAGATGCTTCCAGAGGTCATAGATCCTCTTCTTAATATTGTTAATTCATCTTTATCACTAGGATACGTACCAAAAACTTTTAAGCTGGCTATTATTAAACCTCTTATTAAAAAACCACAACTTGATCCTAGAGAATTAGTCAATTACAGGCCGATTTCAAATCTCACTTTTCTGTCAAAAATACTAGAAAAGGCAGTTTCATCACAACTATGTTCCTTTTTAGAAAGAAATAGTATCTGTGAGGATTTCCAGTCAGGATTTAGACCGTACCATAGTACTGAGACTGCTCTCATTAGAGTTACTAATGATTTGCTCTTATCATCAGATCATGGTTGTATCTCTCTATTAGTGTTACTGGATCTTAGTGCTGCATTTGACACTATTGATCACAATATACTTCTAAATAGACTCGAAAACTATGTTGGCATTAGTGGAATTGCATTGGCATGGTTCAAATCATACTTATCTGACCGTTATCAGTTTGTAGTAGTAAACGATGAGAGGTCATATCAATCACAAGTTAAATATGGAGAACCGCAAGGCTCAGTACTAGGACCGTTGCTTTTCACTCTGTACATGCTACCCTTGGGAGATATCATTAGGAAGCATGGCGTTAGTTTTCATTGTTACGCTGATGATACTCAGCTCTATATTTCTTCACCTGACGAAACTTACCAATTCACAAAATTAACAGAATGTATAGCTGATATAAAAAACTGAATGACCAGTAATTTCCTACTACTAAATTCAGAAAAAACAGAGATTCTAATTTTTGGACCAAAAACTACTTCACATAATAACCTAGATTACTGTCTAACACTTGATGGCTGCTCTGTTAAGTCTTCGTCGTCAGCTAGGAACCTGGGTGTGCTCTTTGATACCAATCTTTCATTTGAAGGCCATGTTACTAGCATCTGCAAAACCGCATTCTTCCATCTTAAAAATATATCTAAACTACGACATATGCTCTCAATGAAAAATGCAGAACAGTTAGTTCATGCGTTCATGACCTCAAGGCTAGATTACTGTAACGCTCTACTGGGTGGTTGTTCCGCTCGCTTGATAAATAAACTACAGCTCGTACAAAATGCAGCAGCTAGAGTTCTTACTAGAACTAGGAAGTATGACCATATTAGCCCAGTTCTGTCATCACTGCATTGGCTTCCTGTTAAACATCGTATAGATTTTTAAAATCTTACTACTTACCTACAAAGCACTAAATGGTTTAGCTCCCCAGTACCTGAGCGAGCTCTTAATGCATTATAGTCCTTCACGTTTATTGCGATCTCAGAATTCAGGCCAGCTGATAATACCTAGAATATCAAAATCAACTGCAGGCGGTAGATCCTTCTCCTATTTGGCACCCAAACTCTGGAACAATCTTCCTAGCATTGTTCGGGAAGCAGACACACTCTGTCAGTTTAAATCTAGACTAAAAACACATCTCTTTAACCTGGCATACACATAACACATTATCAATTTATATTTTCAAATCCGTTAAAGGATTATTAGGCTGCATAAATTAGGTCAGCCGGAACCGGGAAAACTTCCTATAACACCAGATGTACTCGTTACATCAGAAAAAGAATGGCATCTACGCTAATATTAGTCTTTCTGTTTATCCTGAGTCAACCGGATCCGGGCCGTATCCAGCTGAGACCAAGGACCTGCGCCTTGACACGACCACAACGCAGCCCTGAAGTATCAGCAGAGATTGAGTCGACTAGATCATCCATTGTGAAGACATCATCAACACAACAGCCAGTGCCACAGTTCCTCAACAAACCGTCCATACCGGCGTGATGAATACGATCCTCAACTGGATGGAACTGAAATAAATATTTTGAGTGTTGCGATCCTATCAGATTTATGATAGCAACCTGATTCGTAACAAAGCACTGTTCGCCAGAGGAGAACTGGCCCCCTGACTAAGCCTGGTTTCTCCCAAGGTTTTTTTTTTCTCCATTTTAACACCTATTTGCCACTTGTTTGCCACCTGATGTCACCTGTTGGAGTTTGGGTTCCTTGCCGCTGTCGCCTTTGGCTTGCTTAGTTGGGGACACTTGACATTTGACTTGACATTTGATATTCAACAGTATTCTTGACATTTATTCAACAGTGCTTTGATCTGCCTGCATTGACACTATTCTTGAAGAGCTGCTGTGCAGCAAAAATTATGTACCAGTTATCAATGTAAAGCTGCTTTGATACAATCTGCATTGTAAAAAGCGCTATATAAATAAAGGTGACTTGACTTGACTAACCCTAACCAAACCCTACTCCTAACCATATAGATCTTATGCTCCAGAGAAACAAGCGCACTGCCATCTTTATAAAACTGTCTTTGAACTTCCGTTTTGCAGTCCGGATGCTGTCAAAGAATAATTAGCTAATTAAGTGGATTTACTTGTTGTAGAGTTAATTAAAATTATCATGAGCATTGTAATGTTTAAAGCAGATGTCTTAACAAATGTCAGTAGACCGGGAAGACTTTAAAATGAGCAGTTCATTCATAAATACGTAAGATCGCTGTGGAAATACAAACCGGAAGTCAAAAGACAACGAGCGCAACTCTACAACAGGTAAATCCACTTCACCAGCTAATTATTCTTCAACAGCGATGCCATAGAAATACAGGGCTACCGCAAAAACGGAAGTTCAAAGACAATTATTCTAAAGATGGTGGCGCGCTTGTTTCTCTGGTAAATAAGGTCTATAAGGGCCGGAACACACCAAGCCGACGGTCAGCCGTCGGGCAGTTTTTGTGCATCGGCCGACTAAGTTTTGGCCGACATGAGGTGACAACACCGTTGGCTTTCGTTGTTGCTAGTTCTTTGATGTTGGGTTGGTGTTTCTAGGCCTTAACAAGGACACATTAAAATGAAGTGTAACCCAAATATCTAAATATTCTTAAATCAAGATACATTTACTTGAGAAGCATATTGTCTAAATATATTAGGTCTTATTAACTGAAGAAAAAAGGTATCAAAATGAAGCGAGTTTGTGCTTAAAACAAGAATAAATATCTGCCAATGGAGTCAGGAAAAAATCTTGTTTTCCCTTTATTTTTCTGACTCCACTGCCAGATATTTGTTCTTGTTTAACTTAATTTTGATTTTTTTTTTTTTTTTCAGAAAACAAGACTTAATTTGACTTAAGTCATTTTGCTTCTCAAGTAAATGTATCTTGATATAAGATTTTGTAGATATTTGTAATTGAAAATAAGACAAAAATACTGAGGAAGAAAATGATTTTTTTCAATGTGGTTGAAGATTCTTGTATATGGATCATATGTGATTCATACCAGCAGCACCTGATATGAATCTTTTAGCATGAAATCAAGAATGTGACAAAGGTGGAATGTGTTTTGGACACAATGTTTCGTGATTTTTTTTTAAACCTCTGATAAATCAGAAAGATTTAGGTGGAATGGAAGTGTAGACTCCTTGGCTGGTGCCCCGAAATATTGGAAGGAATCATCTGACTCAATATTAATATTAATACAAAATATTAATATTAATATTTATGACCATAAATAACTACATTTGTGGTGCCCTCGTGCGAGGCTAGTGCAAAATCACTACAGAAGAATGTAATAGGACTCCATAAAACATTAATCTGTGACAGGAGTGCCAAAATGTTACCTTTTAATTACAAAATTGTGTCTTTTATCTGTTACAGAGAAGTAAAGTGAGATTGACATGTTCTATAAGTGTGTAGCTTTTGGTAACAAATGCATTGCTTGTTCTCTCGGATGAGAATGTCTCTGTTTAAACTATTATAGCTATCATCTATAGTAGCTTTGTCATGCTCTGCAGATAAAATGTGCCAATGAGCCAAAATCAGCCTTAAAGTGCAGTAAGTCATCCTGAAGGGGACACATCAAGCAAAAAAGTAACTGAATGCTCCAGGAAAAATATGGACTGTCCCGGGGAGATTTTCTGCAGTCAGGCTTCGCTATGGTCATATGAATAGAAATACTAAATTTCTCACTCAACACATGTTAAACGAGTTTTGTTTTTGGTGATAGATTCATGTGGATTAACCTCACTCATGGTCCGTCTCTTGGTGGTCTTGTAAAAATCTGAGAAATTGTTCATTCTCTGTCGGCTGAGTATAATAAATGTTTGAGTACTGGCCTGAAATCAGCATGCAGCCAACAAAAAGACATTTTCGTTAACGCATCATTATTGCATCAATTACGTAGTATTATGAATGCGATGTTTTCTAAGGTTGTGTGTAAAACAATGAGATATTTCTCTTTAGGATCCAAATGCCCATTCATTTTATTTTACAGTTAAAAAAACTGGTATGTTTTTAGATCATTGAAGCCTGGCCAGCCTTCTCATTCACTAAACTACCATATTTCAGGTCAAAATTAAGTTTTACTGCCATTGCTGTAGATAGATGTCTGTGAAAAAGTGCTTTTACACAGATAAGCTGTGAAATGTGTCATTCTCATTTGGCTTGATCTTCACAATATTAAAGAGTTGAAGTAATGTAAAATCACAAAGCCTATTATCTTTGAACACAATATTTCTAGATGAGAACTGTGATACACCTGTTTTTGATGTACACTTCTCTGTGTTTCTCCCATCATGCACCATGGGAAATGAGTCTGACCTCTTATTTCTCGGTTAGGAGGGTGTATTGAGGGCACATTCCAAGACAGCAAACAATTCTTGCCTGGCCCCCCGTGTGAAAGGATAAGACGTACCTTTGTGAAGTAATGAGAACGTATTCTAGCCTGAGGCCAGAAGGCATTCATTTTACATTTGAGCCGCAAGTTTCAAATTAGCTCAGCAGAATAATCTCAACATTCTCTAGTTTAATGTTTGTTTCTCACAGTTGAGCTCCATAGGGACAAACAATAATACAACTCATGGATACAAAAACAGAAAAGGTTTTAATTTAACAATAAACAGAGAATCTCTACAGGACTTTTTGCACAAATGACCTATATGTCGGCCATGAAAAGTGAGAACAGGCACAATCCATTTCAGTTAATGCATTTTATCAGTTTCATCTTTTTGTTTTTTTTTGTTTTTTGACTCAAAAAAAAAAAAAAAAGACTAAAAGCTTTGAATAAATAAAGGATGGTTTATCTTGTAATGGTTTGAAATATAATATAATATTGTAATTTTATTTCAATTTGGAGAATGTATTGTAAAATGTTTGGTTAGTGTAATAAATATATAATCTATTGAATATACTCTGTATCGCAGACAGTTATTCATATGTTGTGTATTATTGTGGCATTTAAAATGGACATCTTGTGGTTAGTCATGAAATACATGGTTTCCTTTATGCTCTGAGAGAGCCAGGAGCTTTCCTTTTGTCTGTCCGTTAATTATTTATACTCACAACGACACTTAATACATGTATCAAATTATGAAAGACCATATTAAATACAAACATATTTTTTAGAATAAGCCAATGTTGCAGTGAAGAGTTTCCTGTACAGTACATTTTATTTTAAATATATTGTTCAAGACATATTTTAAGAAAGTCATTTACACATTACATGATGGCGATTGGTCTAAAAAGTTTATTTATCCTGCATTAAAATGCTTATCCAACCCCACCATGCATGTCTGATTTGGAAGTCAGATCATAGTGGCAAGTCAAATTCAGACCATCACAGACATTTCACTTAAATGCATAAGACACACATGGCCACACTGAGAGTGGCGATCCATGCATCGCTTCTTCTTTAGCTTAGCTGCTGTTATGTAATTCTTACATAAGTACTCCCTAAAACATTCTGTTCCTTCGTTCAGCTCTTTAATTCTCCCTCTCCGTAATGGAATTCTGATGGCCTTCCTTTTGGACAGATATGAACCTTTTCTCTGAGGTGATTCTCCAGGTGTTGGGACAGAAGAATGAAGAGGCAGTCCAACAGATGTGTGAATATCAGTTTAGCTGTGCTCCAATCGATGATCATGTTGACCTGCCCCTACTGAAGGAGAACAACAGAAAAGAAAACAAAGTATTGATGGGATAGCGAAAGCTGGTGTAAGTTAAATTAAATTCTATTAATGAAAAGAGTCACATTGTATGCGCCTAAAGTTTGAAGTTATTTAGATAAAGATAACTTTATCTAAAAAACAACAAATAATTGTACTGTATTACTACATAATCTGTACGAATCCACACATCCCATTCAGATACATATTAGACACACAACCCTGGCTTAAAGGAAAAATGTGCCTGTGGTGACATTTCTGCTATGATATTATGTTACTTCTTGCACATTTCGTAACACTTTCAAAGTGACATGTCCAATGAATGGCACTAAAAGCAAGTTTAGTTTTAACTGAAACAGATGAATGTGAATCTTGCAATGTTATTATGTTGGTAGTTATATTGTGGCTGTTTGGAAATGAATGGCACTAAAAGGTTAATGCTTTATTACATTTTTTTGAAAATAACGTACAACCAGGGGCGTTTCCTCCGAGGAGGCAAGGGAGGCAGAAAATAATCCTTATTACAAACATAAATCAATGCAAATATTACAAAAAGTCACAGGTAAAGGTGTAGCGGGAGTGCCTCCTCTGAGCCCATTGAGTTTTAACAGACCCTCTAAAGTCTGCGCTGGGTTTAGTGGGGGGTAATTGAGAATGAATGGGGGAAATTCACATGAGAAGAGGCAATGCCTCCATCGTGCTATGATTGGATATGATCAGTTAAGATTGGATATTGTGGCGAGGGGGCCGTGGTTCAGCGAGGTCTGCAACTGGAGAGAGCGTCGGGAGACGCGTGGTAAATGAGTGGGTTAAATCTAAATTACAAACACCTGTTTCTCAATCCAGTAATTGGCGCGGAGACAGGATAAAGCGCCAGGAGAAGCAGGAGTGTGCGAGAGAGAGAGGGACTACTGACTGAGATCACACACACACCTGTCTTGGACTGATCGGGAGATCATACTGGAGTGAAGCCCTTCTTCGGATGTGGATTATTTGTTGTGCATTGCACAGTCTTTTTTGTTGGAACTTTGTTTTATGTAATAAAAGCTCAGTCAGTAGTCAAAGTCGACCCTGTCCTCTTCCTTCCCTACGAACTTATCTTTCAAAGTACTACACTGGTGCCGAAACCCGGGAAGGGAGTTGGACGGCCGCTGCCATGCAATCATCGTCCTCCGTGCGGTTTGTGGATCTCATCGCATCCCTCGCGGTCCTACATCAGGAACAGCATCAAGCCCTGCTGGATCTGAGAACCGACCAGGAGCGTCGGTTTCAAGCCATCCTTCAGACCCAGCAGGAGGACCGCGAGAGGTTCCGGAGCTGGATCGACCGGGAGGTTCGCACGGAGTCCACCACGCAGTCAGCTGTGCAAACCCACCTGCCCCTGAATAAAATGGGACCCAATGACGACCCCGAAGCATTCTTGGATTTGTTCGTCACGTCAGCGGAGGCTTGCGGTTGGCTGCGGGACCAATGGTCCCTGCGATTGGTGCCGTTGCTGTCTGGGGAAGCCTATTGGCTGAGGGAAGCGGCGTGGATCAGGTCATCGATCGTGTGGTGCTGGAGCAGTTTATCACTCGGCTCCCGAGGAAAACAGCCGAGTGGGTCCAGTGCCACCGCCCCACGTCGCTGGACCATATGGTGGCGTGCCAAGGGGTCGGCGAATCTCTACCATCAACCTCTCTCTCTCCCTCTCTTCCCCTCTCTCTCTCTAGACCTGTCCCTCTCCCCAGGTCTCGTCCACCCGGCCCACCTCGTGGGCGGGGCGGAACTGAACAGGGACAGTTCTCCGGAGCCAGAGCCCCGCCCAGGGGGGGCGGGACCATCTGCTGCCGGGTTGGACCCCGCTCCTGCTTCTCCCCTCTCTCCGCGCCAATCATTTAACCCACTCTCTGCCACGAGAGCGGCGGGCAGGTCTGGGCCGGCCTGTTGGCGTTGCGGGGACCCGGGGCATTTTGTGGATAAGTGTCCAGTGATGGAGGTGGGGACGTTGATCCGGGTCCCGGACGACTCGCAGACTGCCCCTGGTCAGGCTGGCTGGTACCAAATACCTGTGAGTATCGAGGGGGGTACCTATCAGGCTTTGGTGGACTCAGGGTGTAACCAAACCTCTGTTCATCAAAGTCTGATTTCATCTGGGGCATTGGATACAGGCCGCATGGTTAGGGTACGGTGTGTGCACGGGGATGTGGTGAAATACCCTATTGTGCCCGTCATTATTCAATTTAAGGGTCAAAAGCATAGTGTTGAGGTGGCAGTTAATCAGCACCTCCGGCATCCGATAATTTTGGGAACAAATTGGCCAGCATTTGATAAATTATTGGGTTGTTTATGCTTGGATGCCTCTTGGGGGAAAAAAAACGCTGGATAGGGAAGTGCGAGTGCAGGTGGGAGAGACTGACCGGGGACCAGTGAGCACAGCTTCAGAGGAACAGAGCGAAATTGGAAGACTGATTCTTTCAGATCGCGATGATTTTCCTCTGGAGCAGTCTCAAGATGAGACGTTAAAACATGCATTTGAAATGGGCAGTACCATCGACGGTCAGCCTCTCCAGCCTGGACGTCCGCTTTCTTATCCATATTTTGTGATTATAAAAGATAGGTTGTATCGAGTGACCCAAGACACTCAGACAAAGGAAGATACAACACAGTTGTTAGTTCCAAAGAGCCGCAGGGAAATGCTTTTCCAAGCGGCTCATTCTAATCCAATGGCGGGAAATTTAGGACAAACAGCAACACTAAATCGCCTCATGACCCGATTTTTTTGGCCGGGCATTCACGAGAATGTGCGCAGGTGGTGCGCGTCTTGTCGTGAATGTCAGTTGGTAAATCCACCGGCCACTCCAAAAGCGCCGTTGCGCCCCCTCCCATTAATGCAGGTCCCCTTCTAAAGAATTGGCATGGACCTCATCGGGCCATTAGAGCGATCAGCGAGAGGGCATCGTTTTGCATTAGTCATTGTGGATTATGCAACGTGATACCCCGAAACAGTGGCTCTCCGCAACATTTCCGCTAAGAGTGTTGCGAACGCACTGTTTAGTTTAATCTCCTGAGTGGGGATTCCGAAAGAAATCCTCACTGATCAGGGCACGGCGTTTATGTCATGCACGTTACGCGAACTTTACGAATTGTTGGGCTTTAAATCGATTCGTACCAGCGTCTTTCACCCACAAACGGACGGGCTGGTCGAACGTTTTAACCGCACGCTTAAATCCATGATTCGTAAGTTCGTTCAGGAAGATGCCAAAAATTGGGATAAGTGGTTAGAACCCCTGTTATTCGCAGTGTGAGAAGACCCGCAAGCCTCCACGGGGTTTTCCCCCTTCGAGCTTCTCTTCGGACGCCACCCCCGCGTGGTGCTGGATGTCCTAAGAGAGACTTGGGAGGACGGACCGTCTCAGGCCAAAAACGAAATTCAGTATGTGATGGACTTGAGAACAAAACTCCACACTTTGGGACGGCTATCCATGGAGAATTTGTTACAAGCCCAGCACAAACAGAGCCAACTGTATGACAGGGGGACTAATTTACGCAAATTTTCACCGGGAGATAAAGTGCTTGTATTGCTCCCCACTTCAAGCTCAAAATTACTGGCAAAGTGGCAAGGACCGTTTGAGGTTACACGGCAAGTTGGGGATCTCGATTATGAGGTAATACGATCGGATAGGAGAGGAGCACGTCAAATTTACCACTTCAACCTCCTTAAAAAATGGAATGAGGCAGAATCAGTGATGCTGGCGACGGTGATTAGCGGGGAGGATGATCTCGGGCCAGAGGCGAATGTCAAAAAACAATCCCTCGCTCTGGCCCCAGGGGGAGATCACCTCTCGCCCTCCCAACCGTATAAGTTGCCTGAACATAAGAAAAAGGTAGTTCAGGCGGAATTAGGGGCAATGCTTGAAATGGGAGTAATAGAAGAGTCCAGCAGTAATTGGGCGAGCCTGATAGTTTTGGTTCCCAAAACGGACGGCTCAGTTCAGTTCTGTGTGGACTACCGCAAGGTGAACGCAGTGTCGAAATTCGACGCGTATCCAATGCCACGGGTGGACGAGTTGCTTGACTGGCTCGGTACGGCTCGATATTATTCGACACTGGACTTAACAAAGGGAAATTGGCAGATCCCCTTGTCGCCATTATCCAAAGAAAAGACAGCTTTCACGACGCCGTTCGGATTACACCAATTTGTTACACTTCCATTCGGGCTGTTCGGGGCACCGGCTACCTTTCAGTGTCTCATGGATAAAATTTTGCGGCCCCATGGTGCATATGCTGCTACCTATCTGGATGATATTATTATCTTCAGTAATGACTGGCAGTGGCATATGCAGCATTTGAGGGCCGTCCTGAGATCGCTGAGAGGAGCTGGGCTCACGGCCAATCCGAAGAAGTGTGCAATTGGGCGCGTGGAAGTAAGGTATCTGGGCTTCCACTTGGGGAATGGACAGGTGCGTCCCCAAATTGATAAGACAGCAGCAATTGCGACCTGTGTGTGCCCCAAGACCAAAAAGGAGGTTAGACAGTTCCTCGGGCTGGCGGGATATTATAGAAGGTTTGTACCTAATTATTCGGACCTCACCAGCTCGTTGACTGATCTAACTAAAAAGGATGCACCAGATATGGTCCAGTGGACGGAGCTGTGCCAGCAGGCCTTTACCCAGGTGAAGGCTGCTCTATGTGGCGGGCCACTGCTTCACTCTCCTGACTTTTCTCTCCCTTTTGTGTTGCAGACTGACGCGTCGGACAGGGGGCTGGGTGCTGTCCTGTCCCAGGAGATAGAGGGGGAGGAACGTCCGGTGCTGTACATTAGCCGTAAGCTCTCCAAGAGAGAAGCTAAGTACAGCACCGTAGAGAAAGAGTGTCTGGCCATTAGGTGGGCCGTCCTCACCCTCCGCTATTATGTCCTGGGACGGGAATTCACCCTCTGTTCGGACCACGCTCCTCTGCAGAAGCTCCACTGCATGAAGGATACCAACGTGGAAGGTGGTCCACAGGTCGGGTGTTCGGATGGCTCCCCGGCCTGAGTCGGGCGGTGGGGGTATGTGGCGAGGGGGCCGTGGTTCAGCGAGGTCTGCAACTGGAGAGAGCGTCGGGAGACGCGTGGTAAATGAGTGGGTTAAATCTAAATTACAAACACCTGTTTCTCATTCCAGTAATTGGCGCGGAGACAGGATAAAACGCCAGGAGAAGCAGGAGTGTGCGAGAGAGAGAGGGACTACTGACTGAGATCACACACACACCTGTCTTGGACTGATCGGGAGATCATACTGGAGTGAAGCCCTTCTTCGGATGTGGATTATTTGTTGTGCGTTGCACATTCTTTTTGTTGGAACTTTGTTTTATGTAATAAAAGCTCAGTCAGTAGTCAAAGTCGACCCTGTCCTCTTCCTTCCCTACAAACTTATCTTTCAAAGTACTACAGATATGATTGATTTGTGCGATAAATCCAGCCTCTTATTTTAATCTGTGATCAGTGTTTATTGAGCTTGATGACTGATGATCTGAAAATATTAACAGCTGAACATTAGTTTACAAATAAACTATATTGTTTAAATGGTTACTGCCTTTAGTTATGATAAGGGTAAAAATATAAAAATACAAAATACAAAAATACGAAACACTAAATTAATGAGATTTATACTTGGTTTTAAAAAACAGAACATTACTTACATAGTTAATGTAAAAATACAAAATGAAACTGTATTTGGTTTCTCTTTTTTGATGTAATGTTTATTTAACCAGGAAAATGTGACAATATTAAGTGTAACTGGGACATGAATTTACATTTGATTTATAAATTATAAAAAAAGTGCTTCACATCACAAGTGCAATGCTGTACCAGGTGAGCTACTGAGCAAGTTTACTATATAAGACACGCCACACAGCTGGTCATGTGATGCAAATGTCAAAAATGTATTAGTTTACATACCATGCATTACAATAAGAGTGTTTTGAGATCATGCCATACATTCTTAGGAAGAAAATTCAAAGGGGTTCTATATAGAACATTTTCTTCTAAGAGTGTTTTGTAAGGAACTGCAAAAAAAAAAAAAGAAAAAAGAAAAAAGAAAAAGAAAAGTTCCCTTGCAAATGGGAACTCTACACTTCATCTTGGATGGACGCTATGGGGACGCCATCAGCGTATCCAGTGTCTGAAGCATGTGTGAAAACACTCCAATCTGATTGGTTGGTGACAGTCTGCGTTGTCATTAGCAGAGCACCTGGATGTATAAGAGGGTGCCCGTAGTACACGTCATCAACTTTTTTGTCTTCAGGAGCCGTTTGTATTGTCAGTGCGTGGTGAAGACAGGATCATGGAAAATCCTAGCAAGCATTTTAGGAAGTGTACTGTGCTGCAGGCCAACCAGGCAGATCTGCTAAAAGATCTGGATCAGGGCCAGGGACTGTTCCCTGAAGCGGTTGCTGAACTGCGCCCCACCACGGATCTAGCTCTCCAGGCCACTAAACAAACAACTGCTGCTATCAGTCGCACGATGGCAGCGATGGTAGTGATGGTGGTCATGGAGAAGCATCTGCGGATGAACTTGGCAGACATCAGGGAGAAGGAAAAGAATTTTCTCTTTGATGGCCCAGTCTCACCCTCTGAACTTTTTGGCACATCTGTTGAGACAGTGGTCGGAAAGTTTAGAGAGGCGAAGATGTAGTCAGCAGTGTTCAGGAATTACATCCTGCGCCGATCCAGATCCTGACTAAAGCCTCTGGTGGTTCTGGCCTGCCTCAGTCCGAATGCTGATGAAAAAATAACATTGTTCATCTTCTCTCTTTTCTTCTCCTTCAGACAAAGAAGTTGATGATGTGTACTATGGGCACCCTCTTATACTTCTGGGCGTTCCTCTAATAACGTCACGGACTGTCGCAACCAATCAGATTTTAGTGTTTTCACACGTGACGCAGTGTCCCGTTCCCCTTTTCAGGGAATGAGGGTTACAGTTTTAACCTAATTCATCCTTTTTTAATCGATTATCTACCCCTGTAATCATAGTTTGTGTGAAAAGGAATAAAAGTTTTCGGTCTTTTACTGCCTCTGCTCTTCATTTCAGCTGAAAACTGAAACATTGAGTTTTAACAGACAGCCTAAAACAGTGGTCTCAAACTGCCGGCCCGCGGGCCATTTACAACCCCCCCCCCTCCACCCGGCCCGCAACTCATCTCAAAAATAAAACAGAATCCACTAAATTATTATTATTATTAGCTATTAGCTATTAGCTATTATTCTCTAGTTGTCTCATACCATATTCCATATGCAAAAAAAAGTTGCCGTTCTAAGGGGCCATTCACACATTCACATACGTTTCTCCTTCTTTCCAAAGCGTTTGTGCTCCCGTGGCGTCTGTCAGTGTTATGGAACCATGAACTGCGTAGTACTACATTAACACTTCAGCTACTACTATTAACTAATATAGAAACAAGCTTAACTAATTATTAAGTGATATCAAATTTAGAAGATAGTTCCTTATTAGCTAATCAATAATTACCTATTGAGATTACCATCATTAATAACTATTAACTAACGGACAAATTGTAAAGAACATTATCGTGTGTCTGAGATGTAATCAGTCATCATTTTTACTCTAAATATAGTCAATAAAATGCATCATTAATTACTCAGGTGTTACCTAATCACTATGCAGCAACTACTAGTGATCAGGAGCATTATTTTAAAGTGAAAAACATCTTTTTCACTTTAAAATGGTCCTGATCACTAGTAGTTCTTGAAGAATGACTAGGTACTTGAGTAATTAGTGATGGATTTTATGACCACGATGAGAGTAAAAACAGACAATTGCTTACATCTCAGACACTTTAATGTTGTGATTAGTAATTTAAATTTGATATTACTTAGTGATTAGTTAAGCTTGTTTCTATATTAGTTAATAGTAGTAGCTGAAGTGTTAATGTAGTACTGCATTACTTCCTGCTTAGTTACTTATTAATGGCGGACCATTATTCTAAAGTGTTACCCTTGCATTAGCTCTACTACTGGATGTATTTATGGAGATGAGAAATAAAAACCCGCCCTGTACAGCTATGATCAGCTGTTGGCTGAGCTTTCGATGTTGTTAAGGAAAGGCCGAAGCTCATCGGTTGGTCCTTGTCATATGAAAAGTTGAGACGTTTTCATCTCGCCTTGCCTGGAAAAACAAGCGCACCGCACCGCATCGCTTCTGTTATGAGCGTGCTTGCCTAAATTACAGTAAAAGCACTCGCGCAAGTCGCGAGCGTCGATATAAACCACCGAAACGCGTCTGATGCTACCAATAAACGTTACCGATGCTCAAACAGCATCTTGGGCAAATGTGATCAGCTGTGTGAGCAGAAGCGCTGACGGGTGTCTGGCAAGAAATAGAATAGTGTACAAATGTATTCAGGGATTGCATTTGTTCAGTACAGTGTTGTTCAGTGCAAGATTTTGATTTTATTTAAGCTAAAATAAAGTAAGGGAAAATATTTGCACTAACTGTTAAAAACTAATACTGTATGTAACAATGATACAGACACTGCTGTTTATATTTTTTTTTAAGTATGGCAAAAACATTTTTTAGAAATGAACACTTTCTTGTGCTTGAATGTTAAAATGGCCCTCCTATGAGTTGTCAATCGCAGCAACGGCCCCCAGTCAATTTGAGTTTGAGACCCCTGCCCTAAAGCCTGCGCTGGGTTTAGTGGGGGGTAATTGAGAATGAATGGGGGAAAGTCACGATATGATCAGTTAAGATTGGATATGATTGACTTGTGCAATAGATTTATTCAGGCCTCAGCCTGAATAAAGAAAATATTGGTCTTAATAGAATTATTAATTAAAATGTAAGTAAACAACTCAGCCACTTAGATATCACCACTTTATATCACGTCAAAATCAAACTTGAAATGGCCTGAAAACATGATGACTGTGGGGGTTTTAGTGAGCAGTCAGCTGAAATTAAAGGTACATCTTCATATCTGTGATCAGTGTTTATTGAGCTTGATGACTGATGATCTGAAAATATTAACAGCTGAACATTAGTTTACAAAAAAATATATATTGTTTAAATGGTTACTGCCTTTAGTTTTAATGGAGTAAAAATACATACAAAACACTAAATTAATGAGATTTATACTTGGTTTTAAAAAATAGAACTTTAATTACATAGTTCATGTAAAAATACAAAATGGAATTCTAAGTTTTCTGTATTTTACTGCCTCTACTCTTCATTTCAGCTGAAAACTGTAGTGAATTGTATGTAAAGCTTTGTTTTGTTTTGCAAAAATGTAGGTAAAGGCACATTTTTTCAATGAGCTGTTGGTATTTTAGTGGTTTGAGGGTTTATTATTACCTCTGACTGCAGAAAGTGGTGCACTCTTGGTCGCTGTGTAAAGCACACGCGCAGCGCTGACCTCCTGCGCTGCCCTCAGCAGAACGCCGTACCCGCTGGGAGCCTCTATAACTTGACATGCCATATGGGACAGTGCGCCTGCCAATACAGAAAGGGGAAAGGGTTATGACCTTGGAGTTACAGAAAACACTACCGCAGCACTGCCTAAAGGCAAACAGCGAAAGTGAGAAATGCTTTCAATGCTTTGATTTACTTAGGATTTGACCCAGCTTCTTTCTTTTTTTTTAAGTAAAGTTCAAATTCTCTCTCGAAATTATACTATATATCATGTCTCCATCCACCTTAAAATGTCAGAGGCTGGAAGTTTAAACCAGAAGGATTTAATGTGAGTCTTTATGCAGTGTTTCACTGCCCTAGTTTGATCTCTCGTTTGCACTCATGGAGCAGGTTACATACACAATCGTTCAAGAGGACTGAAATGTGACACTGAACCATGCATAATGTGGAGGTCAGAAAACTGTCAGGACCATCCCAGATTATAAATGTGATCGGCATCCCAACCTCACTGTACAAACACCTATGAGCATGGATTGGAATATGGTAAAACACATAAAACTGAGATAACTGCACTCTTATTGATGGCTGTCAGCATTATTAAATGAGCCTTAATGTTTAATAAATATGCACACTCTTAGAAGAAAGCTTAAACCTTTAAGAGGTTCTTTCAAGTGCTTTGTATATAGAACCTTTTAAGGATTCCCATCATGGGTTCATTTAATGGATTTAGTTTTCATGAATTCATTAATTTTGTTGTAATTCATTTTTAATTTCATATTTTATGTATTAAACCGCTTATAAATGTACTTTATCACTAGAAAAAAAGAGAAATAACCAATGAAAGTATTATGCAATTATTTAAGACATTTCTCCTTTTTGGCATAATGCGTTCTTTAAAACTGAGTCAAAAAGAACCTTTGATAGTTCTATGAGTACAGAAACTTAAAGGCTTCTGTCAGGCGCTTCACATGTAGACATTTTTAGGGGTAACCATCATGGGATCATTTAATGCATGATCATTGCATTTTTTTTTTTTTTTTGATTACATTTTATTTATTTAACAGCTTGTAAACATACTTTATCATATGAAAAAAAAAAACTGAAATAACCTATTAAACATTAAAGCATTATGCAATCATTTAAGATGTTTCTCCTTATATAGAACTTTTTTTGGCATAAAGAGTTCTTTAAGATTGAGTAAAAACCCCTGGGGTTCTATATAGAACCACACTGAACCTTTTTTCCCAAAGAGTTACAAGGAAGCATAGAACTTTAGAGAATGACAGGCGTATCAATTCTGCAGAAATCTAGAGCTTTCAGCATGAGCAGATTCTGTGTGCTCATGGGCAAGAAAGTTAGAAGAAAAACATATAAATGTAGTAATATTTAACAGTAAGAATAGCAGATGCTATAAAATACACAATCTATGTGTTTCATTAAAAATACACCTCAGCTCAAAAGTGCAGACCCTAAGACTGATCATACACATCAGGGTTAGTTTGAGGAGTGTAACAGCTCATTGATTACATGACATATCTCAGTTCAGCTCATCATGGGCCACCTTTCAGTTCATTAGACTTTGTGGTTTTTTTGGTAACACCTCAATAAATGACTCTTATGTCGAATGAAGCAGATTCCGAGGCTCAGTAAATATGAACAGCTGTACTCAGGGAGCTACAGGCCTCATCTGCTAAGAGTTACTCCTGCAAACATCCTGTCATGAAAGCATCTCTTTGATCTCCGTCTTTTCTCTTTAGCCAGTATTATATGCCCATGAAACATTTCCTGAAACTACTATGGCTCTCTTAATAAAGATAAGTTACTCTAAGGACAAATTAATCATCATCATGCACAATAAATTGTTATTATGAACATTTTGGATAAGATTCATGAATGTGAATTGTTTAAACTACACAAGACGTTCGCAATCTTATCTCTGATAAGGAGGGGGCAGGCCAGAAATAATTCAGTTTTGACAGAAAGGAGAACGTTTGTCCACGTGCCTCTGTTGAGTTTTTATAGACTGCCAAATGTAATAGTTCACCTTTCCTTCTAAGCAGTCATATACAGTTACAGTTAAAATATAATGCAGCAAAACATTTTTCATTCCTTATTTTTCATTTCAGCAACCAAATTTTAATTGTTTTATTCTTCCATTTTTCTTCTAATTAAATGTCACAGTAGTTGGTGGTTTGATTGTTTCATATATTTTACAAGTGCATCACATCTGTGCAGTAGATTGTCATTTATTTCCCCAAGAAGGGTTATGGTTATCAAGAATCAGAAACTCTTGCCACATTAAGTTTTACTTAATTACAAATGTTTTGGTTTCTTAAGGCAACACCATGGAACATTTGCTCACGGTTCCCCCATGTGGTTGATAAGCGCAATTGTCTGTTACCAGTGTCGTAAATGCTGTCGCTGTAATAAGCGTCCCCGTGGGCAGCGCAATATACATGAACTTGTTGACTAAGCTGACGGAACTGGCAAATACAGAAACCTCTTTAGAAACCATGTCCACCGACCAGGTAAAGTAGCCCGTGGCGGGTTACGCTAAATGTTCTACAAATATCATTACATAGTTTTATTTATTGTTACTCCAGAATTGAAATGTACGCTGACAAAAATAACTCTAGTATGTTAGCCTAGTTTTTTTGCTTGCATAGTTCATATAGCATTGTTTGCAAAGGGTGTAATTTGTATAATAGAATAAAATGTTGTCTGCATGGTTTTGAGACTTGCATATTAGATTGTTTTGTCTTTTAGTTAGCTGTTGGCTAACTCCACCCGGGCTATGAGTAAAATATGTGACGTGTGCCGTAAAGCAGGTCGCACTCTTCCGCTGGCAGGGGATGGGCGGGGCTGTGTGTACCGACCCGGACTGCGTCCCACTCCACTTTTAGACATGCACTCGTGAACTTCCCTAAGCACTTCCCCTCGTGGGAATCCCTGCCGCCATTTTGAAGTGTGTTCATGAAGTTTATATGGACAGACCCTGCTCCCTCGATTTTGACCGAGGGAGCGAGTCTACTTCATATATACACTTCAGGCAGCTCCTTATACCACAGTGCATCACGATTGTGACGTCACTACATATTACTTTTAATTTACCCCACCACAAACAACTCTGTGACATATTCATTTTTTTTTAAATATCTAAAACAAAATATCCCAAACACACCTATATACATATAGAATGCTGCATTAAACAGTTTCGTAAGAGAAAAAATGTAAAAAATAAATCAACTCCATAGCAGATTCCAAGTGATCAAGGGCTTAAAGGTGCCCTAGAATCAAAAATTGAATTTACCTCGGCATAGTTGAATAACAAGAGTTCAGTACATGGAAAAGACATACGTTGAGTTTCAAACTCCATTGCTTCCTCCTTCTTATATAAATCTCATTTGTTTAAAAGATCTCCGGAAAACAGGTGAATCTCAACATAACACCGACTTTTACGTAACAGTAGGGATCATTAATATGTATGACCCCAATATTTGCATATGCCAGCCCATGATCAAGGCATTACACAAGGGCAGCCAGTATTAACGTCTGGATCTGTGCACAGCTGAATCATCAGACTAGGTAAGCAAGCGAGGACAATAGCGAAAAATGGCAGATGGAGCAATAATAACTGACATGATCCATGATATCATGATATTTTTAGTGTTATTTGTAAATTGTCTTTCTAAATCTTTCGTTGGCATTTTGCTAATGTAATGTTAAATGTGGTTAAAGTTACCATCGTTTCGTACTGTATTTACAGAGACAAGAGCCGTCGCTATTGTCATTTTTAAACACTTGCAGTCTGTATAATTCATAAACACAACTTCATTCTTTGTAAATCTATCCAACAGTGTAGCATTAGCCCGTTAGCCACGGAGCATATAGCCTCAAACTCATTCAGAATCAAATGTAAACATCCAAATAAATACTATACTCACAGGAATCGATGCATGCATGCAGCATGAATGACGAACATCTTGTAAAGATCCATTTGAGGGTTATATTAGCTGTGTGAACTTTGTTTATGCACTGTATAACTGCACTTATAGTCGAGAGCTCGGAAGGGCAGGGAGCGAGAGATTTAAAGGGGACGCGCGCTGAATCAGTGCATAATTAATGATGCCCCAAAATAGGCAGTTAAAAAAAAATTTATTAAAAAAAATCTATTGGGTATTTTGAGCTGAAACTTCACAGACACATTCAGGGTACACCTTAGACTTATATTACATCTTTTGAAAAGACGTTCTACGGCACCTTTAAGATGTTCCAATTCAGCCCTTTGCAAGGGTTCCGCCAGTAGTGGGCAACGTAAGCAATGACGTACATCCGACTCAACGAGACTGAGGGAAGTTAGCGAGGGAAGGCCATAAAAAAACGCACTGAATGCAGCCCCGTGGCCGCTAGGAGGCAGCGGCAGTAGAATTCGTCCGGTTAAGAGTTGTTCTACCACTGAAATAATTTAGAGACTTAATAATTCTACACAGTGTTGCTTTAATGGTGTTCAAGTAGCCTAGGCTATTCATAAATGTTGTCACATTTATTCAGTATTATTTATGTTATGCCATCATGTAATGCCGATTAAAAATTGTTATAGCCGTTGTTAATACAACTCTGTCTTTAAAGTAAGAGGATCAGTAAATCCATCCAAAAATATTACCGCATGTCATGAACACACTCCCACACGGCAAAGAAAAGCCTTTGTGGGGTTCGAGCACCTGTTGATCTGGACGTTATTTGATGGGCAACTCAACAGCCTCAGAAACTTACTCTGGTGTGTTGATCCAGATGATGTCCAGGTGACAGTAGTAAACACACTCCTTGTCTTTGTAGGTGTAACATGTGCATCTCTTGGCTCTCCTCCGTGGTTTTAGGAGCTGGCAGAAATAACACGCTCCAGGTTTATTAGCAGAATCACCAAACTGCTTAGGAGTCGCACTTGATACTTTAATTAAATCCTTCGCGGTGTTTTTCACGAGCGCATCTTCATGAAACGAGGAAAAGCCTGAAAATGAAAATGCTTTAATTAGAACAATGGCAACTCTATACATTCAAATGATCTCATGTTGCAGCAGCACTAAAATGTGACGATAAACGCCTTTCTATCTGACTCTTTTTTCTATAAATCATTTTACACGGTCACTTTAAACGTTCAAAGTATGTAGCATTCACCTTGTGATAGATGTATTATCCTAAAAATTTGCTTAATGTAAGAATGTATTCAAGTCCAAAATAGGCCTATAATTTCGCCTTATTATGGGTGACATTGAAAGTAGCTTATTTTAAGGGTCAAGCCAGGTTTATTCAGGGTGCGAACTATGAGGCACAGGGTCACAACCCAATAAGGAAGGGTTGAACCCTGAAGAAATTCGAAACAAAAGGTTTCAAACTTTAAGGCAAAGATTTAGTCAGAGCGCGTATTTTCACCTCAGGAGGAGGTAAACAATATGATTCACGCTGTTCGATCACTGCCGTCGTTGTGCATCAGGTTTTTGACGCCAAATTACAATTTGCTTTGCATCCGAAAATGATTTTTTCTTCACATTTACTTTGCGTAATTTAGAATATGTTTATTTCTTAAAAAAAAAAAAAAAAAACATTCCTTTAAAATAGTCGGCACCACTGAATGCGCACCACTGAAGTCACCTCGATATAAAACAACTCATATTCATCATCTAACACCTCAATTATGCGTCTATACAATATAAACTGGCATTTTTAAAGTTTTAAAATATAAAGTGTTCTGTGCTTAAAAGTAGCCTATATATGTATTTTTGTAATAATATGCACAGAGTGATTTTAGTCAAATAACCGTAGGCTACATAAGTTTTCTTCATGTAAATGCAATGCAATCTAAACCCACCGTTGGCCATTGCGACTGTTAGTCCAATAAAAAGCAAAATTCCCAAATGTATTAATGACACATTGGCCATCCCAGTAATTCCAGATAGTCTCCGTGAAAAAGATCAGTTTAAAATCCAGGATTGACCAGAAGCGCTGAGTGATCCAACTGCAGTTAAAAGTATCATTTTGCTCGTTACTCTTTTATTCCCACATGGATGCAGCAGTCTGTCATTTGTTTCAGATTTGCGGGGTGCCAGAAGAGCGGAGCGCGACAGAAAAGCATCCTCAGGTTTCTGCAGCAGCTGGTATTAGTTGCTCTCAATTCCCCCTTTGAGGATTTATAGTGAGCACTTATCAGCCCGCGAGGCACCACCCGCTCTCAGATCTACAGCTGAATCAGTTGTCATATGTATGTCATTAAATCACACACACACGCAAGAGAACGTTATTTTAATGCCATCACCTAATGCCAAGTCTCTGGTAATTACAGAGGTCAATGCTTTCAACATTTTATTTATTCTGACAATGCTTCCCCCCAAGCGCTTGAGACATTACATGCCCTATCTGCAGACCCATTAATCAAAGGACCACACTGGAGACTCCAGAGCTGTTAGTAAAATTCAAGTGGGCATATAAGGGTGGCTAAGGCCCAGTGGGAGCTAATTTGTTTGATAAAAATAAAATTGATTCAAATAAATAACCAGGGTTTGTAAATATACTACACACTGGGTCGTTTTTTTAGGGGCTCCAGACAAACGGAGGGGCTCAATCTCAAACTCTTCATCATAGAGAACGCACTGAATACTGCATGTTTGTTATGGTGTATAATTTAACTTTTAATTTCAAAATCCTTTTAAATTATTTGATAAATATCTAAAATCTGACAGTAAATTGTATCCAGTGCGTGTTTTTGCCTCACCATTGTTCTTTTAATGCTTCTGAGAGACAGAATTCTGACTTTTAAAGGGCACCTATTATGCAAAATCCACTTTCACATGGTGTTTGGACATAATGATTCTCTGAGCGGTGTGACGTCACACTGCTCAAGCCCCGCCCACCGCCGCTGACTGACAGTCCTGCATTACCAGAGTTTCCGCACTCAGCGAGTTGTACGCTGTCCGCCATTTTCTCCGCGCTCAAGCAGCTGTAGCGTCAACAATGTCCGTAAACAATCCTGGCGTTCTGTTGTTGGACATAAGACTGAACATAGGAGTCTTCATGTTCTCCCAACATCTGAGCCACTGAGGATGCAGGTGATTAATTTTTGAAGGTATGTGCCCCAAAATATTTGTTTATCTCTGCATGAATCATTTCACTCCAGACTGCTTTGTGAACTAGGGTCAATCTAAAGGGACATTACAAAACATAGGTTTTGCTAAAAAGTTGTTACTTAAAAATGGATCAACTGTTCGTGATCCAGCTTACAGTCTCCAGAGTCTCCATTTTACATCTTGTAAAAAGGGGCATAATAGGTACCTTTTAATGCTTCAGCCATAATTCTGCTTAACTAAGACACTTTTTACATATTGTACAGTTTTGCAGAAAGGATTTTTTAAAATATATATATGTATATCTCATAAATAAGAATATATCATTATACTGAACTGACTGAAAGCACAGGCACAAGACAGTGGATTAATTCTACAAAGCCTTGTTAGCAGATAAAATAACTTTTGCTGTGTATTCAAATGACTTCACTGTCTAAATATCAGTTCACATATATCATTGCAGACGTTTACAAAGATTTTACAAAGAATTTTAGAAATGCTATCAGTCAAGGCTTTTACTGTTACATATTCTCTTTTTTTTTTAGGTTTTCTCATGGGGATCTGTGTCTGTGAAAAAGAGGTATGGCTATAGACCCCTTAATCGCCTACGTCACTGTGACGTCACCGCTCTAGCTGGAGGCAAAACATAAATAAGAACTCATAGCAGGCGTGCTAAAAGTTTGAGGTTTTGACTTTAAAATGTCGTTTTGTTGTGTTTTTGGCTGCCAGCAGGCCTGGACTGGTAATCTGGCATACCGGGCAAATGCCCGGTGGGCCGACGCACTTGGGGGCGGGGCCGCGATATGATATGAATTTTTTTTTTTTTTTTAATAAACATAAAATTGGCCAACGACCGGCCCATAAAGCAGGGACAGCGGCCCATTGGTTCATTTTCCATACTGACACTGGGCTGGCCCAATCACATCTCTTAACAGACTCCACCCCGTCCCCTGTGTTTCGTGTGTCAGATGCAGTGGCTCAGAGCCAAAACATCTGTGGATTAGGAGGATGGAGAAACAAAAGCTCAAGTGCAAGGGGGGTGCGGAGAAGTTGCGGGCAAAAAAATAAAAAAAAATTAGAGGTTGATGCCTCAACGTGCAAAAATTACTGACATGTTTAGTACGGTTACAGTAGCTTCAGTTTACAGTACCTGACGACGTGCAAGAACATAGAAGAACATGGAGGAGACACCTGTCAGGCAGAGGAGCAGCAGGTGTTTGACAGTGAAGCCAATGAGGGACAGAATAAGCAGGAGAGTATAATAGAAGCGGTAAGCAGGGTAGTTACATGATTAACAGGGAGGGAGGGAGCGAGGGACTCATGATGCGACGACGACGATGATGATGCTTTACCTAAATTAATGAATATTAGGCTATAAGACAACATAATCGTCGTCGTTATTATAAAGTCAGACTGTCACCTACTGCACTGGTCACTCAGTCAGCTAAAGTCAAATAGCACAGCAAAAGCTATTTTGCACTGTTTTTTTGTAGCTAGCAGTGCCCTTGTAGCTATCAGAGTTCACTTATGCAGTAACGGCCCTTCTCATTAACTAGAAAAACCTGAAATGATGCAATTTGATTTTTCAAAAAAAAAATTCAGGTTATTATTTTAATGTAATATTACTGATGATGTGTTTATTTCACAACGAGACTATAGGTGTCTATTTACAGCCGTTAGTCGTGATGATGGTCTACTAGATCTCACTTTTCAGCTATAAAAAGTTATGTTTTGTAGCTCTTGTACCCTATTACTCTGGTATGAACACTTGGTTGTTTATGGCAAGTGAATAACATGTATATCATTTTATTAGGACATTTTTTGCGAGTAATTTGGTAGTATAGTTTTCTTTTTCATTGTTTTTAATGGGGAGTATCTAAACAATAAGAGGTAAATGTTTGACACTTAAAGAGGGGTTTGTGCTCTTTAAAACAAAGTATATTTGTAATTGTAAATTATAGTTTTTCTTCTGTCTGTTTCGTTGAAAAAAAATGAAAAAAATATTTCTTTATAGAATTATCAGTATTCTACATCCATGTTCTAAGGGTTAACTAGCTTTTATAACATGGAGCACATTGTCCATCAAGATTATAATGCAAAGTTAAACACTTAAAATAAGATTTTTTTTCTGATCTTTGCTGTCCATTGGTGTGTAGGCCCTATCAAGAGAGAGTGAGTACACTGGTCCACTTGCACTTACTACTCAGCTTTGTAGGGGCTTTGGGGAATGGAACAGTAGGTATGCATATTTACAGGGACTGCAAGGATGGTGTACTGGGTGGGTGCATGGTGTCCGACCGATTGTGGTGGGCCGGTCTGAGCAAAAATGCCAGGGCCATTTTTTTGTCCCAGTCCAGCCCTGGCTGCCAGAATAGAAGGAACAGGACTTTTGGTTCAAAACTAAAGTTTTACCAGATCCCGGCAGACATTCCTTCACAGAAATCCAAAAGATAATTGTGGTTGAATGCAATACGGCGTACAGACTGGACGGAGACGATCATAAATAATACTCGTGTTTGCAGTGCACACTTCATAACAGGTAAAATAATCGATGCATATGTAATGATGTGTTGGTTTTATCTAGTACAAATCAGCAAGTTTCTGTTTTATAGGTGAAAAGTCGCCAACTTTCAGCGCACTAGCTAGCTTAAATGTTAAACAAACATACAGCGATAGATGTGTGTGCCATCCTTTGAATGGTCTCTTAAAATAATCCACATTGCTAGCCATAATCATAGTTAGTCCAGCGTTAGGTTACATTAGACAATAAGCCTTGACAAAATTCCCCGAACCACCAGAAAGTAATTCATATGTTGTCTAGGAAATATCCAAAACTTAAGTTAATTTACAAAAATAGCTGTCACGGTCCCGCAGAGTCAGTGACTGTACATATTCGGACAGTTCTGAACCTTCTTCTGCATCTATGTTTAATAAATCCCTCCTAAAACATGCTAGCTTACGCTTGTCAACATTGAGTCCAGCGTCTCTTTTTGCCTCCAGCTAAGCCCCGCCCACCAGGAAACGTTGCAATGTTTACAAACTTTTAAGGGGTCTATTAGAGATGCTCTGATCGGCCACAGATTGGTATCGGCCGATAATCACATTCTCAATCGGGAGTCACTGAAATAGGCTGATCTCACCAACTGATCACAAATTGATGACGTCAGATTTAGTGCTGCAGTCATGTCATTACCAGTGTGGAATTATTATGCGGTCTCAAGAAACAATGCGCTTTTAAACCTTGCGATTTCGAAACATGTGATTTGAAACCGCTCACGCACAGTAAGCATGAATCAGTGCTCGTTCGATATGTGTGCGGCGCTGTCTGAGAGACGGTTCTGAGCGCAGTGACACACCTGGAGCGCACGCACATAAAGCTGCTGCTCATACAGCGCATGAGTACTTATCTTACTGGGCTTGAACAGTCAAATACACACATTATGTGTCAAAATGCCAGTTTTTGCGGGTATCTTCTAAAACATTCATTATGTCTTAAGTGAACGTAGACAGTGCATCTGGTGTTACAGTGAAAGCAGGCTAATAAAGCTGCTGCTGTTCTTGCTCTCTCTCTTTGCTCTTAACCAATCATAATAAACAAATAATCACTTTTGTGAAGATTATGCACTGTTTTTGTGCATTTGATTACTTTATACAATTTATGTTGTATTTCTATTTCTAGTGCTTCAAGTTTAGCACTTGAGTGTTGATGGTGAGCGACTATTCAGTACAGCCGCATATATTTTGGATGAAAAGTGGAATACCTGATCATTTTTGTATCAGACTATTCATTTTGTTCATTTAGGAGTTGCAGTGTTTCTATTTGTCACATGTCGGACAATGTTTAATTACACCATATGGGTTGTAATTATGTTCAGTTTGACATTAAGGTTTGTAGGTTTTTTAATAAGCCAGAGCCGGGCTGTGCACAGACATTTTGGGAGGCAGGTGCTCAAGTGAAATTATTTATAAAAAGTAAAGTTACATATTGTTAATCATCTTTTCATTAATTACACTATTTAACACTATATATAGGGCTGTTATATCAATGAAATTAATTAGATTATTGTTCTAAATATGGCATTTTGAATATAGAAATATGAAATGTTAGGAAAAAAGAAATGTTAATGTTATGTATGAAACTAAAACCGCCAGTAGGTGGCGGCATGTCATAAGTGAATCATAGAATCATTAATTCAACCGATTCATTCAAACCGGCTGATTCACTCATGAAAGAAGGAAGTGTCCACTGACTCTATGAACTTCTCTGCTTTGTTTGGAACTATTTTGGCAAAATAAAGCAAAATAAACATTTGCGTTGGCAAAAAATAAAGAAAAAACAGTCAAGATTGACAATGTTGTGTCTAAAAATGGTCAACTCATATAATAAACTTATTTTTTATGGAACTGTTTTATAAAATGAATATCACACTTTTCAATCATGCTGATATAGGAAAAAAAACAAACACTCTTGCTTATGTGATATTGCTTAAAGGGTTAGTTCCCCCAAAAATGAAAATTCTGTCATTAATTACTCACCCTCATGTCGTTCCACACCCGTAAGACCTTCGTTCATCTTTGGAACACAGATTAAGATATTTTTGATGAAATCCGATGGCTCAGTGAGGCCTGCATAGCCAGCAATGACATTTCCTCTCTCAAGATCCATTAATGTACTAAAAACATATTTAAATCAGTTCATGTGAGTACAGTGGTTCAATATTAATATTATAAAGCCACGAGAATATTTTTGGAGCGCCAAAAAAAATTATTATTTAGTGATGGCCGATTTCAAAACTGCTTCAGGAAGCTTCAGAGCACAAATGAATCAGTGTATCGAATCAGCTGTTCGGAGCGCCAAAGTCACGTGATTTCAGCTGTTGGCAGTTTGACGCACGATCTGAATCATGATTCGACACACTGATTCATTTGTGCTCCGAATCTTATATTATGTTTTGGCCACACACTTTGATTGAGAATTGATGCCAAATTTAAACAAAAACTAAAATATAAAATAAAATAAAAAAATGTCTTGCAAAAAGGCCAAAAGGGCAGGTGCTTGAGCAGCAGTTGAGGTCTATCTGTGCATGTGCCTGAGCCAGAGTATCCCATTTTGCATAAGCCCTGCTTTTAAAGGCCTACTAAAATGTAAACTTCTCAATTGAAACAACAGTCTATTGCATTACTGTAAATAACTTCTGTGGTATTACTTATTTGAAAGAAAAACTGACATTCAACAGAGAGCTTAATTATTACTTCTATAAAGGGTATGTGTATTGGCCAATCATGATGACAAAAAAAAAAAAAAAAATGTAAACGGTATTCAGTATCTGCTGGAAAAATCCTGATTGGAGCATCCCTAATGGCTATAGGGAAACTATGGTGTCTTATATATAACATATTGTGATTGTGAACTGAAACAGGTCAACCTGAAACTGCAGTACCAGATTAATTAACTTTTCTTTTTTTTTTTTTTTTTTGCTTATTATTTCTAACATGCCTATAAACAGTGTGAGGCCTGGACATTTTTTCAGACTTCTTCTCTGACTTTTTATTTTTGTAAGGTTTTCTGTCCATCCCTGACATGTGATAATCAAATTCTGATATCTGCCCTTCAGGTATTTATGAAGACTTAACATAATGTATTCCTTGTCTACTCTATGTAGGTACCACAAGTCTCATAATCATTTAGATAAAAAACTTTTTTTTTTATTTTTTTTTTTAAGTTTTTAAGTTTTTAGTTTAAAATAAAAATAAAGACAAACAATTCAACAAATCATGATGAAAAATATTAATCTTAAAATATAGATATAGTACTACTATTACATATCACTGACAGATAGAGCTTAAAGTTAATTTCAAAAATGCCATTTCACTTGCACAGACATTTTCTTGCTTCCTTCTCAAATTATGCAGGAGAACATGATCATCCGGTTTTGTTCATGTCAGCTCATGTTTATTCTGCTGTCATTAAGTAAAATAGGAACACTAGGAACCACGGATTTTTATATTCTCAGTTTCAACTACCATTTTTTTATTCCTTTCAGTCAGTTGAAAGTATAGGTTCATCAGAAGTCACCTTGCATGTTGGAATGCACAGCATGGGATTAAAATCCCCATTCCACATGGATCCCACAGGGAAATGAATCTTGAAAAAGATTCACTTTGGGGCCCTGCTGTCTGCCAGTACCAGGCATATATGCGGTATAAAAACTGTACTGGGCATGTAGTCCGACTTGCACAAAAATGTAAAAGTGAGAGTTAAGAATGTAAAAAAAAAAGAGAGTAAATATCAAGTCATTTTGCTGTTTAGATGGTGGTTCATGGTTTTAACTGCAGCTTTTTGCAAGGTTTTAATCAATGGCTGCTTATGTGGATAGTCCGGTTTTATTTAGTTACATTCACGCTGAATTTAACTTACATTACATCTATAATTGACCATAAATTGATTGAATCCTGGTCTCGGTCGCCAATGATAACACATCTTGATATTTGTGCTTTGCATCACTTAGCAGATGATAACTAATACTGAAATTTTAGCCTGATAACAATATTTTTCAGCAAGGATTCTGCATAAATGCACCAAGACCTAGACATAGTCTTCAGATATTGAGATACAGTTCAAAAAGCATTCTTTCTTTGTTATGAGGAATGGGGCTGTCAAGCTCCAAAATGATCAAAACATCCAGATACGATATAATTATTGATCGCCAGTGAAAATCACCAGTGTGCAGTATAGTCTGAGTCTCTGATGTTATATACAGTCATCTTACTTCAGAAGACTTAGAATATAGCTCACAAGTCAATGGACTGGACCAGGGAACATTCTCAGAACGTTCTGGCAAGGTTTTCTAAAAGTTAAGAACAAACGTTTTGCCAGTAACATTAATAGAATGTTCATTCAAAGTTATCTGGTCATTAATAATGTTCTCAAAATGTTAGCAGAACAAAATGAACACTGTATTTTACAGTGTCCTTGTTACATATGTTGCATGTACTTACTGTAGAAATAACAATAAATTACACATAATTACATGCAACTAACCCTAAAACCAAACCCGAACTGGATTTTTTTTTTTCCTGAAAGGTTTTAGTAATTTTTAAAGGTTTCAGAATGTTCAGAGAACATTTAAAAGTTACGTCCCCATAATGTTTGCAAATAAATGATAAAATGGAATGTTCCCTTAACATTTCTATAACCAAAAATAACGTTTTTGGAACACTTTAAAAAAACATTTTGAATGTTCAGGGAACTTTCAGAAATAATGTTTTAAATAACCTAATGAGAACGTTAGCAAAATGTTCTTAGAACTTTTATTAGTTAGCTGGCTAATTGTATGACATTTTTTGTGTCATTTTAGAGTTTGACAGTCCTTATTCACTTTTTTATATGGAAAAGAGGAGCTAGGTATTCACATATAAGTTCACCTTTTCAGAGGAACAATGAAAATAACAATAAAGTATAAATAATGAAAACCTTCTAATTTTGGAGGGGAACTATTCCTTTAACCTGAGAAGGACTGTCTCTGGATTAACAGAAGGTCACTCTAAAAAAAAAAAAAAAAAGAATCTGCTAAAATGGCAAGTAAGTGAAAGAATTACACTTCGACTTGGAATACGATTTGCATCCGCAGAAGAACCATAGGTTCAGTGAGACACACATAAAACAAATTTATTTGAAATATGCATGATTTGCTTACTATAGTAATAACAGTAAATTATGCATAATTACAAGTAACTAAACCAAACCCTAATTAATATGACTCAATACTTATTTGAGTAATTACAATGTAACCACAGTACGGCACTGTAAAATAAAGTGTAACCCAAATATCTGGTGAAACCATTTTGTAATGTGAAGATTAATCAATATTCAGTATTGAAATTAACCATATTTACATTTAAGCCTTGTATCTACAATCCAGGGTTATTATCATTAAAAATAAATAAGTTACAAACATTTTATTAATAAAAAAAAATTCAATTAAAAACTTATTTAAAATTTTTTTAAATAAAAATAGAATACTTCTTTTATATAAGCTAGTTGCAAAGCAAAATTTCTCATTTTTGTTTAGTTCGAGTTGAAGTGCTAAAAAACTAAAACTAAATAAACTCAAACGAAAACAATATCGACATTAAAAAACACACATGAACTAATAACAACTACAAAAATACACAACAAAAATGACAAACTTTAAATTAAAACAGAAAATATAAAAATAAAAACATTCAAAACATTAACAATATATATAACAGTATACCAGCGATATTTAAATAACATTGCTGCAGCCTTGAGTGAAGATTTTCACTGAGCTTGTTGCAATGAATTCTGGCATCGCCTCATCCTGCAGGTTGTCGCAGTTGTATGTAGTTTAAATCCACAAAGATGAGAACTCAGGCAAACAGGAAAACCATGCAAACTAAACAAAACATGACAAAGAACTTATTAAACTAAACAAGACAAGATCATGACACAGGCAGACCTTAGAATTTGGCCAAAACAAGATGTCTTATAAGAAATCATAATTAACTCTAGAATGCTTAAAGAGGGTCAAATTGACCAGCATTCTGTGATTTTTAAAATATTTTATAAATGAAAACATTTATGTATTTTACATTCCATGAAATCTTCCAAACAACAACAACAACAACAAAAAAACTTGTTTCTGACCCTCATCAATGTAATTTATCATAATTCTTGGTCATATTCAATTCCTGTGGAATTTTGACAGTATTTTTGGATACATTTTTGTCAATAATATTTTTTTAAACTTTATGGATTACTTAAAAAAATCTGTTGACTTTTTTTACTCTGAACTAATAATTTGTCTCAGACACCAATCCTGTGTCTGAATACGCATATCTCCCTATTATATAGGTGAACAGAGTATGTCTGAATTCACAGTATTAATAGAACAGTAGGCAATAAAAGTACCCGGATGACCTACTACTCCCATGATTCTGAAGTTCACATCCATTGGACACTTTACTATCCATAGACCATGGAAGAGGAGTCGTGAATGGCAGGGAAATCACATGACAATGTTAACATTGCGACGGATAGTATTCAGACAGCATTCATACTTGACAAAGGAAGAGGTGCAAACTCTTCCCAAAAGTTATACTTAAAAAGGTGCAAATTATATGAGAAGAGCTCTGTCTCTGTCTGAAAAGATCATTTTCACATGGTCTGTGAGAAATGTGGAGAGCGAAGACTGGAATATACTCTACAGTAGATCTAAATTAGTTTAGAGTTTGTTAAGAAAAGTACAACAGCATTTTATATAATACATTTAATACAAATAATAATATAATACAAAAGATATAATATAATATAATAATATATAATACAAAAATAATACATTTCATCTTTTGCAATGCATGTATGCAAGGATAGTGAACAAATAAACATGTTTGAAATGTTTGAAAACATTTGTGTATCATTGATTATTGTAATTGTTTGTTTTAAAACACTTAAAAAAAAAAAAAATAGAAAACCATTCATTCATTCCATTTACATAATCAAAGCTTTCCTACAATAGTATTCTCCTTTAGGTGCCATTTGTTAGAATCAAATTTATATACCAGCCCTTTTTCTTTAAATAGATATCAAATGCAGCTATAAATCAGCGGTTTCACAAAGTGAATGATGATGAAATCAACTCTTGAAGTTCTCTCTTGACTTGAGGAGGATCTTACCAAACAGGTGATTTAACCATAGCTCATTTTTCAAAAGCTGAACAGGTGGGCAAGACAATGTATCGCATGACTATCACATGATCATGCTTTATGTAATGTATTCCTTGCTAGCCCATCTTCACAGCTGTTCATCCATATTTCTCCTAAAGCAGTCAACCTTTTGACCATCTGAATTCTGCATTTCATTACAAGTAAAATACATTTAATTGAAGGGATTGTTTTTCCCACACCAGTATATGAGTTATTGAACATTGTCATTGATTTAAGTTGTTAATCTGCCGTCACTGTCAGACCATCAGTTCTTCATTGAGGAAGATCCCATGCCGACAGTGATGGAGAAACCAGTTAAGAGCCTGTGTCACTGGTATGATAAGTCCTTGCTCCCTGGCAGTTTACAGCTCTGGTGTTTCCAATTCGGCCTCCAACCGTGGCTGATGTGGATTCTGACCATCTACGAGGTCTGAGTCTCGAAAGTTGAAAAACTGGAAAGGGTGATCAGTTCAATTTGTTAAAAAATGGCTAGGCCTTCCCAGGTGCATGAGCAACATAGCACTATATGGAAAAGGCATCTTGCATCCAGTCTTGTTGAAGAGTTGTAATGCTCCAAAGTGAGGCTGGAAATGACACTGACAGAGTCCAGTCGAGGCTTTGTTGGTAAATCTGTCATCAAAATAATTAAGGACTTAGGAATCAGAGGCCAAGCCCAAGGGCAAGCTGTTAAGGCCCTCTCCAGTGCCCCTGAACAAGTGAGCCGATGGCTCTGGATTAAGAGGAGGGACATCGGTTGGGCCTTATAACAGCTGGAGCGCAGGATAGGGTAAAAGCAGAGGGGGGCGCAACTGGGACGCCAGTTGTCTCTGATGAGACCTCTGGAGGTGTCGTGGGCATATATCATTGAAACACCAAGGAAAGAGGGTGCCCACATGATGACCGCAATGAAGCTTTGTACTTCCTTCCCTCTATCCCTATTACATCGACATCTGTTCCCCACTCATCTTAGGAAGGTGCAAATGTAGGGGATATTACCACCTAGTCTTAAAATGTAACTGTATTTCAGTTAAAGTTATTTACTAACATCTTATTTACCTAATTTCTTTAAATCTGCAAAACAAAGTATGTTGCAGTCTGTCATTGAGTCTTGTTTTAGCTTCATTTATTTGACTTTCTGGCTTCTTTTTTTTGTGCTCAAATTGATATTTTTTCTTTCAAAAATAGTCAAATATTTTGGATTTTACTCTTAATTTTCCCACAGAAGTGATGACTACTCTAACCAGGATGTATCTTTCCCATGAACAGATGGGGCCTCTTTTTTACTATAACTACAAGGAAATAAATATGAAAGGCAACTTAGCCAAAAATGTCACTCCACTCAATCGTGAACAGATAAGGTGACGTATTTGACCCCCTCTTTGCCTGAGGGTTAATCCATGACTGACAGAGGTGGGTAGAGTATCCAAAAACTGTACTCAAGTAAAAGTACAAGTACTTATAGAAATATTTACTCAAAGTAAAAGTGAAAGTAATACAGTTTTTTACAGACGCTAGGACACATTTCTCAATACTTAGGTCACTTTTGCAAAACTCTTCACACAGTGAGCACAACAGAAGTCTATGTGGGCTAAACTGAGGATCAATTATCATTGCTTTGGCACAAAATGCATTCAATGACTACATCTCTCAAATTTCATGAATTCTTTTCTCACTCAGGCACAACAACTGCCAAAACTCTCTGTACGTACAGGCCAATTTGCACATGCTTACATACTGTTTTCAAAACTGTTAAACTTATGTTCAAAACAATAACATCATACAAAACTGAATAAGAGCAATTTGCTACATTTCTACAGTAATATTTTAATGAAATATATTTTAAATCTTAAAATTAAATGCTATAAAAACAATTGAATTGTATCTGTATCAGTGGATGGTGTGTATACAAATTCTTGTATTTTGGAATTACTCAGTGCAAAAAAAAATAAAAAATAAAATAAACAACATAAAATATTGACGAATTCTGCATCATGTCTGATTCATTCCAGTAACATATATTGCAGTGAATTATAAACAGAGTTATGTCCTTGTTTTACACAAGAAAACATTGTATAATGCTACATGTTGTTAGTGTTTTTCAGGTCATTGTTTTGTGGGTGACAAAGTGTGTTTGTCGGCTGTCAACCTTTGCTTGTGTTCTGAAAGAATGAGTTGATTTGAGACCTGAATAAAGTGTTTTGGTAGATTTAGTGCATTTTGAATGTGAAATGAACTGCTGTGCCAAGATGAAAGTTGGTTAGGAGAACTGTGTGAAGAGTTTTGCAAAAGTGACCTAAGTATTGAGAAATGTGTCCTAACGATTGTAAAAAACTGTAATCCTAATAGTTACTTGAGTAAGAGTAAAAAAGTATCCAATAAAAATCTTACTCAAGTAGCTCGTTACTAGTTACTTTTATTATATATATATATATATATATATATATATATATATATATATAGGCTACACACACACACACACACACAATAGCATGTTATTATTTAATGTTTATTATTTAAATAGATATTTAATTTATTTTCATAATTAGATATCTTTGCAACAAACAAACAAGAAGAGAACAGCGAAGAGACAAGCATTATTTCTAGCATCTGTAACCCGAATGTATCGTTACTATATTAATAACGTATACAGCTAACGTTACATTTTAAAGAAGAGAGAAAACTCTTTACATGTGCTCGCGCTCATACCTGAACTTGACACAAACAATGATCAAATACACATTGACGGATCTTCTTCGGTCTGTTCTCCAAAATGTAATCAAATGTATATTTCAGCAGGCGCGTGTAACTGCTTAACTGTGTCAACGCAAAGCGTTCATTTTCAAGACGAACAGGTCGCTGGCGCCGCCATTGCGCAATACAATAGTATATGTATAAATTAATGTATAAATAAAGATATATGCCCATAAAAACGGTAAAGAAATACTACATACTTTTGTTATAGTGACGTAATAATCTGTTTGGTTGTAAAATGTCGGCTATTGGCTCGGCTGCATCATGAAGTAAAATCAAATGAAATCGATAGGCCTAACGTACCTGTGGAATTGTTCACAGACAGCATACGCAGCTCAACTAATAAAGATCTTCATCGCTGGCAAACAACTGTATGCATTTGCAGATTTGCTTTTAATTGACTGTAGGTCCACTGCCACTTCATCCGCTCCGAGTGAGAAACCGCTTCAAACGATTCAGCGCGTGCAGGAACTGAACAAATCATTCAAACTGATTCGCGAATCAATTTAGACAGCTTTACCAACTTGTTTGATCAAGTCTTTGAACAGAATCGACTCAAAAGAGTGATTCATTTGTGAATGGGGCATCGTTCATGAAAAAAGAGACAGCGCGCATGGAATAAACTACGCATTTCTTAACATGTACAGTATTGAATTAAAATAAAGTAACGAGATGAACGTTGCCCATTGTAGCGAAGTAAAAGTACAGATTTTTCATTACAAATTTACTCAAGTTAAAGTAAAAGTACACACATTTTAATCTACTCTAAAAAGTACAAATTTTCCAAAAAACTACTCAAGTAAATGTAACGAAGTAAATGTACTTCGTTACTACCCACCTCTGATGACTGACATGTCTGATCCAATTAGAAGGAATGAAATGAAATTCCTGAAAGGTTCGTCATAGTAACTGAGACAAATCCCACCTGGTCTCCAGAAAACGTTTTCTGATGAGATTACTGAAACCAAGTAGACAACAATGAATGTGACCACTCTGCAAGCCTATGCGTCGCTTACTAATCAATGGGGGACATGTCATGAGGAAGCACACCAAAATAAGGTATTCAAACATTGCTGCGTGGAACAAAAACCACCCTTCTTATCTTCTTTATTGGTAGATTGCTTGTAAGCCATTAAAATGACCTTGTCCATTCAAGTCATTCAAGTGTAGGTTACACTTTATTTCGATTGCCCACTTTAGACATACTATAAGTAACTTTACAACTACATGTCAAGTCAAATAACACTCATTAATTTGCAACTACCTGTCATCTAACTCTCATTAGAGTTACTAGATTGTTAGGTTAGGGTTCAGGTTAGCAGAATAAGTTGACATGTAGTTGCAAAGTTACTTCTAGTTAGTAGAATGTCTAAAGTGGACTATCGAAATAAAGTGCTTCCCAAGTGTATTTGTGAACGACACGACAAAAGTGATGTAGGGTGTGACAGAATAAAGGTGCGGTCACATTAGTGCTATTTTTCACTAATTTCACAAGCCAAAAAAGGTCCAACATCAATAACGTACACTTTAAAAAAAAATAAAGGTTCCAAAAGATACTTTTTGCAGTGATGCCATAGAAGAACCATTTTGGGGTCCCCAAAGAATCTTTCACTGAATAGTTCTTAACTCTTTCTTCACCAGCATTTTCTAAAAAAGTTTCCAGCCAGTGCCAGCATTTTTGATCATATTCACAAACCTTTCATGGCCCCCAGAATATTTTGTCTATTAATTAAAACACACACACACATTTCAAACATAAAGCTGAGAGAATCTCATTTTTGTCAAAGATGTGATTCAAACGATGATCAAAATACAGATGGAGTAGATTGCTTCCATCAACACCCCCAAAGCTTCACAGTCGTTTCCTCTTCATGGGTTCGACATTATATTCAGTAACGTTAGGCAGTTTTGATTTATATGCTGTTGAATGTTAGATGAACGCGTTATTTTATATGTGCGTAAGCAACTTCTATCCGCTCCGGATTACTCTGATCTTCTTTACTTGTTTTTGGATCTTCAGATGTTGTACTATTTCAGAAGATGTGTAACAGTGTACCGTAAAACAGGGAAAATGATTGCCAGAAAAATTAAATGGCAGGGAAGCATTGCGTCATAAATGATGGAAAATCTTGTCATTGGTGAGGAAAAGAACTCTCTTTTTCTCATGGTGCATTCTATCCTGTCTTTACAAAGTGGTCTTTAACAAGTTCTCTGCAGCCACCACATGACAATCAGTCAGTGTAATTTATGTCTGTTTTTACTCATTTAAACCTATTTTAGGGTAGTTCACTTACATGTACATTACTGGCCTCATAAAACCCTAAAACCCTCCCTGTAGCTGACTCTAAAGATTTCACTGGTCACATCAGTCACAGAGCTGATTGCCTGCACAACACTGAAACAAATACTGTACGTCTACTGACCCCTAACCTCAACCTTAAAGGTGCCGTCTTTTCAAAAGATGTAATATAAGTCTAAGGTGTCCCCTGAATGTGTCTGTGAAGTTTCAGCTCAAAATACCCCATAGATTTTTTTAAATTAATTTTTTTATCTGCCTATTTTGGGGCATCATTAACTATGCACCGATTCAGGCTGCGGCCCCTTTAAATCTCTCGCTCCCTGCCCCCCCAGCTCTCGACTATAAGTGCAGTTATACAGTGCATAAACAAAGTTCACACAGCTAATATAACCCTCAAATGGATCTTTACAAGATGTTCGTCATTCATGCTGCATGCATGCATCGATTCCTGTGAGTATAGTATTTATTTGGATGTTTACATTTGATTCTGAATGAGTTTGAGGCTATATGCTCCGTGGCTAACGGCTAATGCTACACTGTTGGAGAGATTTACAAAGAATGAAGTTGTGTTTATGAATTATACAGACTGCAGGTGTTTAAAAATGAAAATAGCGATGACTCTTGTCTCCGCTAATACAGTAATAAACGATGGTAACTTTAACCACATTTAACAGTACATTAGCAACATGCTAACGAAAGATTTAGAAAGACAATTTACAAATAACACTAAAAATATCATGATATCATGGATCATGTCAGTTATTATTGCTCCATCTGCCATTTTTCGCTATTGTTCTTGCTTGCTTACCTAGTCTGATGATTCAGCTGTGCACAGATCCAGACGTTAATACTGGCTGCCCTTGTCTAATGCCTTGAACATGGGCTGGCATATGCAAATATTGGGGTCATACATATTAATGATCCCGACTGTTACGTAACAGTCGGTGTTATGTTGAGATTTGCCTGTTCTTCTGAGGTCTTTTAAACAAATGAGATTAACATAAGAAGGAGGAAACAATGGAGTTTGAGACTCACTGTATGTCATTTCCATGTACTGAACTCTTGTTATTCAACTATTGCCGAGGCAAATTCAATTTTTGATTCTAGGGCACCTTTAACTTTAGTATAGTGTTAGTAGTACATCCTGATAGTTAGCATTAGTTGTCACAATATGATCCATCAATGATTTTTCTGAACTCTGAACTGAATCTGAGAACTGAACTTTTCTTAACAGGTGACTGCATGATTGAGTTGACCAATGAAATCGGTTGAAAGGCAAGATTTGACCTTAGCTGGTTTGATTTACAATCCTTCTTGTAAACCACAGTACCTGTGCATCTGGTTTCAGTAGTTAGATCACAAAACGTTTGGATTCTGTTTACACTTGTATTTAGTGCTCTCTGTTTCAGACTAACTGCGACGGATCTTAATACCAGCTGTAAGCAGTGCAAAGTTTTTAAAAACATGACTATTAATTGTACAGATGGCTTTCAATAGAGGCTGACAAAGTACAAAACACTTAAAAGTACCAATTATTTTAAACACTTACTATGAGATCTAAAAATGTACACCTGCATTATAATAATATTTTGACCCAAGCTCTGACTAAATTGTGATTGTGATGATTATAAGCTCATCTAAATTAATTTGTTCCAGAGACACATACTGTAGCTTGGCCTATTTGCTGCCCAGTTCTCTGTACTCCTAATACCTAAGACTGTGGTTTTGGACCGGCTGCTGATAAACTCACCAGTGTGATTCAGAGTTCGTTCTTCTACGAGCTCTGTTTTTTCTGTTTTCTCAGGAATTTCCCTGGATGTTTCCTGCACTGCCACACAGGGAACAGTGCAGCGAGAATTTTGGTTTTGCGGTTTTTTGGAAGTTATTTTAACTCCTCAGTGGTAGCCTGACAAAATAATTCACCATCTCAGTTTATCTTTCACCGCAGGATAAGGAAATAAACAAAAACATATGTTCTTTAGTGGAGATAGAAAAAATAGAATAAATCAAAGTAATTTTCTCATTTTCAAACTCACTGCCTCATGTTCCTCACACTGCTTTATGAAAACCCATTTTTGTGACAGAGGTTCCATTATTCTGTTGTTTTTATACTGTATTAGGCACCCTGTGTTATCATAATAATGTACATGGTCTCTGAAAACACTTTGAGATTTAAATTCCTAAATAAGAGTCTTTACCATCATGGAATTGCACTAAACAGAAATCAGTAAATAACCTTAATTAAATAATAATTTAATTTTAATTAAAATTAAATGATGCTATTTAAAAATAATAAGTATTCCTTATTTATTCACCAGTAGTACAAAAGATATAATGAAGAGGGAATATATATATGTCTAAATAATGAGAGGGAAAAACATAAAAATATAAATATAAAAGTTTAATAGCTTATTTTTACCTGCCTAATGCCACAAACTCCATTTGGAATGCCTTGCTTCATCTTTTGAATAAAAATATGTGAGTACACTTTATTTTGATGGTTAGGGTTAGACATTCTAAAAACTAGCAGTCATTACAGTATTAGTAGACTGTCTGCTTAATATCTGCTAGCACTTTATTTTGATGCTCCCAACAGACATTCTACTGACTATAAGTAACTTTGCAACTACATGTAAACTTATTCTACTAAGCCGACCCCTAACCTAACAGTCTAGTAATACTCAACTAATACTCTAACATGAGTTAGTTGACATGTCACGCCTGCCAACCGGAGTGCCTATGATTGCCACCAGAGGGCACTTCTCCTGTCTCCTTTATCTCACTACATTTCCCATAACCCATTGCCTGGACTAATCATGTTCTGATTATGTCCACCTGTGTGTTGTTATCTCATTTACTCTTGCCTATTTAAGCCCTGTGTATTCACTCATTCTTTGTGAAGTCTTGTATGTGTTACACTGCATTTCTGTGTGCTTGTTCTGGTTTTCTTTGTCATGGTTTTAAGCTTCTTGTTTCCAATGATTTCCCTGTTTGCCTGTGTCTTGGACTCTGTTATTATCTGGAGTGTTTGCCCTGTGGTTTTGACCCTATGCCTGTTATATGGATTACAATTGTGGATTACCCTCAGGAAAGTAAGCTTGGTCTCGGTGCAGTTTGTGACATGTAGCTTCAACATTAGACATTCTACTGACTAAAAGTAAAGTGTAACCAAATCTGTTTTAGGGTATGCTGGGTTTAGTCAGAAATAAACGGTAGCTACAAATACACAAACCGTTTCAGTAAATCTGACTGGTAAGGAAAATCTAACAATATATTAGAAAATAAAAAAAATTGTGATGAAAGAAAATAAAAAGGGTAAAAAAATGCATGCACATGTTTTTGAACTTAAAGATGAAAAGGGCAATGTCCTCACTATGAAAAATATTGCACACTAGAATGAAAGTAACTTACTTTAGAAAATAGAAATCATTCAGTTATTTGTGGCATTATTCCAGAATTCTGCTTTTCTGATTTTCAGTGGCTTCAGTGTTTCTATGGCTTCTAGCAAGCTCTATCCTAGCCAACTTAAGTATCTGACTTAATTTGCCAGAAAATGTTGGACAAAATTGTCTTTGTAAAGTAACAGGTTTAGTCATTATTATCTAAATAATTTACATGGTTTGTTGACTTACATTCCATCACTGACCTGCCTTTGTTCAAAGCCAAACTTAAAACCCACTTATTTAGAAAAGATTTTAACACTTAGTGGTCCTGTGACACTTCTCTTTATCTTAATGTTGGAATGTGCTCTGCTGACCTATTTGTACTTTTATTATTATTTGTTATTATCAGTATTATTTTTTATCTTGTTTTTAATGTTGTACAGCACTTTGGTTCAGCTTCGGTTGTTGGAAGGTGCTATAGAAATAAAGTTTGATTGATTGATTGATTGATTGCTGGTGTCACGGGTGTTTTGGTTTGGTGTTCATGTTTTTGTTTTCATGTCTTTTATTTTGTAGTTTGTTTCATGTTGCTTGGTTGTGTCATGTTTCCCTTGCTCCTCATGTTCTCCCTTAGTCCATGTGTCATGTTCTTATTGGTTGGTTATAGTCTTGTGGTTCTCTGTTCTGTTTTGTCATTGGTTCTCTTGTTCCATGTGTCACTTCCCCATTGGTTGTCCTAGTCATGTGTTTTAAAAATCTCTTTTATAGTTCATGTCCAACCAGTCGTAAGAGGGGCGTCATTATCTTGATTCCAAAAGGTGTTAATTTTGAGTGTCATAAAGAAGTAAAGGATAAGGAAGGAAGATATGTTATTGTTAAAGGAACGTGGTAACCTTGGTAAATGTTTATGCCCCACCGGAAAGCAATAAACAGTATTTCAAAGCATTATTTGATATTGTGGCAAAGGAAATGGAGGGGGTTTGTATATGTGGAGGGGACCTAAACATAGTGCTGCTAAACCATGACTTAGACACTACAAGCCATAAAAGAAACAAAAACCACATATGTACAGAAATGTCTGGAGGGAACTACACCCATTAGAAAAAGATTATAGTCACTACTCGGCCACACATTCTGTTTATTCTAGAATAGATTACTTTCTCTTACAAGAAGAAAATAGACACCGGATACAGAATTGTCGAATTGGGGTTGCTGACGTATCAGACCATAACGCTATTTATGTGATGATTTCACTGGGTGGGGAGAAAAGAAACACGCTGTGGAGATTAAATCTAGGAATAATAAACAATGAATCAATAGTTGAGCAAATTCGAATTGAAATAAAAAGATATTTGGATGAAAATAACATTGGTGAGGTGGACCCCTCTATACTATGGGATGCACTTAAGGCGGCGTTTTTCGAGGAAAATTAATAGCGATTACAAGCACTTTAAAAAAAGAAAAGAAAGCTTATTATGAAAAACTTATTTCAGAATTAAAGCAATTGGAGCATAAACATAAACATATTGCAAATAAAGAGGTGATGTCTCAAATGGGAGAATTAAGAAAGGAAATTAACAACTTATTACAGTTAGAAATGGAGAAAAAGGCTAGATTTCTTAACCAAACTTACTATGAATCAGGATCAAGAGCGCTTAAATTATTGGCAAGGCAAATGCGAAAGCAACAAACTGATAATTTAATCACTAAAATACGTGATCCCAAAACAAATCAAATTAAACATGATCCAAAAGATATAGGAAATATTTTTGAGAATTACTATGAAGAGCTATTCAAACAGACCTCTGATATGAATAGAACAAAAGTACAAGAGTTCCTTAATACATTAGATATGCCATCTATTGGTAATTTACAAAATAAAAGTCTAACTGCAGAAATAACCACTGAGGAATTGCAACAAGTTATGCATAAATTTAAATCAGGCAAATCACCAGGGAGTGATGGATTCCCTTCAGAGTGGTATAGAACCTTCTATAAAGAACTGATACCATTATTAAGGGACACCTTCAATTGGGTCATAAAAGAAGGAAAAACTCCTCCATCATGGAAAGAGGCTATAATTTCTGTAATCCCCAAGGAGAAAAAAGATAGGGAACACTGTCAAATTTATAGACCCATATCACTCCTTAACACAGACTATAAAATCTATAGTTCCATTTTAGCATCTAGAATACAACTGTTTTTATCAGACCTGACAGATGAGGACCAAACTGGTTTTGTTAAAGGTCAACAAACATATGATAATATAAGAAGAACTCTTCATATAATAGATAGGACTCATCGAAATAAACTACCTGTCGCTCTAATCAGTCTTGACGCCGAGAAGGCTTTCGACAGAGTTAGCTGGGATTTCCTTTACCTATCACTAGAAAAGTTGGGATTTAATAACAAATCTGTCCAGTGTATCAAGTCATTATATCAAAATCCAACAGCTAGAGTAAGAATAAATGGGTCTCTGTCAGAAAGTTTCCTCCTCCAGGGTTGCTGTCTTAGTCCCTCTCTTTTCGCCATTTACATTGAACTATTGGCTCAATTAATCAGACAGCACTCATTTTTTGCAGATGACGTTATGATTTATTTAGTTGAACCCAAAAAACATTTCGCAAATCTTATGCAAGTATTAGAGCAATTTAATGAATATGCCGGATATAAATTGAACGTAACAAAAACCCAAATACTTATGCTTAATTGTAAACTAAACACGGAACTCTAGCTAAACTTTGATATTAATTGGGATGCAAAATGCCTAAAATACCTAGGTGTAAATATAACTAAAGACTTCACAAAATTGTATAGGGCAAATTACGATCCAATTATTAATAATATAAAGAGTGATATCGAGAGGTGGTCCACATACCCCACTAGCTTTAGTGATAGGATAAGAGGAATAAAAATGAATATCCTACCGTGCTTACTTTATTTGTTTCAATCCCTCCCAGTGGAAATCCCACCAAAGCATTTCTTTCAATGGGACAAGTAATATCCAGGTACATATTGGGGGGTTACCTAAAGAAAAAGGTGGTATGGCTCTTCCAAATCTAAAAAATTATTTCTGTGCAGCACAGTTACGTCCCATCTTTTATTGGTGCACTTCCAGCTACATAGCCAAATGGAAAGACATAGAAACAAATATACAAGATCTTCAAGTTCAGTCATTAATAGGGGAGATTGAATTCCATAGCTATAGTGAGACAAACTGGACCCAATAATGACATTCTCATTGAAGGTTTGGCATTCTATTGTTAAACATCTCAAATTAGAGAAAGAAATTGGATTACTTATGATGAGGAATTTAAGCCAGGAAAGGAAGATCCAATATTTCAGCAGTGGAAGGAGAAGGGAATAACAGCATTATTCTGTGTAATTGCTGATGGTGAAATTAGAAGCCTGCAGGATTTAAAGGAAAACTTCGGACTAAGAAATAAGGACTTATTTAGATATTTCCAGTTAAGGGAGTACTACAATAAAAAAAGGAGAATTGGAGTAAATGACATTCATTCCCTTATTAAAATGATGATTGATGCCTATGACCATGTACTACCCAGAATAATTTCTTCTCTGTATGAGGTGTTGATGAGTTGCAGTCCCTCCTCCACATTATATATAAAATTTAAATGGGATAAAGAATTAGAAACTGAAATACCAGAAACGGATTGGTATGAGATGTGGTTAATACACCAAACTACTACCAGTTCACAAATATGGAGAGAGTTTTGCTGGAATGCCTTATCCGCTTCTTCATAACACCTAAGATCAAAAGCAGCAGACTTGCTGGAGACAGTGTGGACAGTTACGTGTATATATGTATTTATATATATGTATATGTGTGTATGTATTTATATGTATATGATCATTGATATCTAGGAATAAGCACTGATACGTATGTATAAGTATACAGCTGTGAAACATACATTTGCTGTTCATATATGTATATTTTCTTTCCTCTCTCTCTGTCAATATTGCTTTTTGTTTTTTCATTGTTATCCTTGTAATTAAAATAAATAAAAATAAAAGTAAATAAATAAATAAATAAATATTAAAGGTAACACTTTAGTATAGGGAACACATATTCACTATTAACTTTTCACTCAATAAACTACTAATTTACTACTTATTAATAGTTAGTAAATTAGTTGTTATATTTAGGTATTGGGTAGGATTAAGAATGTAGAATAAGGTCATGCAAAATAAGACATTAATATGTGTTTAATAAGTACTAATAAACAGCCAATATTCCAGTAATATGCATGCTAATGAGCAACTAGTTAAATGAGCTTAAAATAAGGTGTTACCATATTATAAATGTTGTGCTGACAATGTAATAATAATAATAATAATAATAATAATGAAAATATGAATTTTCATATTATATGTATTATAATATGAAAATAAGCATTTTCACAAGTATTCTCAGACTGTTGTGTGTGATACAGTGATACAGTATTTTCAATGCAAGTACAATGCATTACATAGGAGATTCATTTAGGACATTTTTAACGTTTTGATTTATGTATCAAACTTCTTACTGAACACATTGTCCTACATTTAAACTACGTTGTAGCAATTTTCTAGAGGAAAACCATTACTTTGGTTTTTGGACTGTTTTAAAATAGGAAAATTGGCTTGAGGGTTGAATCAGATGGCTCAGTGGTTATAAAACATAAAAAGTCCTTTGTTTCACTTGTCAGGAAGTAAAAATTGTAAAAATCTATCAAGTTTATTAAATAATGATTTTTTTTTCTTTCCGCGGTGCACAAATATGAAAGAAAATGTAGGATTTACTTTTTTTTACATTATTTAACATTATTTAGTAGTGTATATTTGTTCAGCTGTTTTCAAAATGGTAAAGCTTCTCCAGTAATGACTTACTTTTTCAAAGGATTTGTGCTGTAAAATGTGTTTTTTAAGGTGTTGCAGGGTAATCACTTTTTTATAATATTATATTACAGCAAACATGGCCACCTTGCTACAGCATTGTTGATTGTTGTTGTGCACGAAGCAGAGATGAATCATGGAGCTTGTTTGACCTTTTGTCTCTTATATGGCAAATGCTGGATTACATCATTTTGAGGATGTACAGTAAATATATATATATATATATATATATATATATATATATATATATATATATATATATACAATACAATAAGACTTTAATAGAATTTAGACATAAAGACTTTAGATTTGTAACTTAACTAAACAACTCATCAAAAAGCACACAATGCACAGTATATCAGCATGAAAAAAGTTAATTTGCTTTTTTTTTTTTAACAGTAGCTCAATTCAAAAAAACATTTTAAAACACCTGAATATACATTTATGGTTACATAAGGATCATTATACAGCCAGTGTCTAGTAAATGCCTTTGTCTAAAGCAGCAAATGGCATTCAGCCAAGTAGTACTGATGACAGTGCACAAAGGTTAAAGTCTATGATGAGTAAAAGTCTTTTTAGTCACATTGCCATTGGCCCCCCACTGGCTGACTCACTGCCATCCCTGCATTTACTGATGGTCGGATGACTGATCTCTGTGGAACTCCATTGTGAGAATTTACTCTTGGGCCAAGGCTTAATGCTTATTCAGACATGGTGAGTCACTCTCGAGAAAAACGTGTGTGTCCCACTTCGTGCTTTCTCCAGGTGCCTTTACAAAGTAAAAGCTGAAACTCCTAGGGCTGTGAAATGCAGTGTGAATCACAGCACAGCAGTGTTTACATAAAATGCACCTGGATGCACATGTGGGCACGAACAAAGTAATGAAGATTGCCTGTGTGTGTTTGAGAAAAGGTTTTGCTATCTTTGTTAGGACAAAATGTCCACCCAAAACCTACGTTGTGTGGTCCCTATGATGAAAACTGCTTCATACACTTTAAAAAGTGTATTTCTTGGTCTGTCTACTTTTTTATTTTTGTTTGTGTGTCCCAAAACTCAGGTCAATTAATTAATATAAAATCATATTTTGACATAGATAAACCAGTTAAATTACGTGTTACAGGACAATTTTATATATAATGATGTTTTATTAACAAAATTCGGGAGGAGCAGATGCAGATAATTAGACTAATTATCACAAGTGGAAAGCATTCAGCTAATCAAGCAACAGAGATATATATACTGCAGACTTTGACAGTTTATCAGCATCCCTCCACCACCCCATCTCTCATAACCACATCCGGGGGGAGTACTCTGGGTTCGGGCCAAAATTTCGAGCTCGGAGCCCTCCCCCTGGACAGCACGCCAAATACGCATTACTTTCTCTATCTAATTATATGTATATGTGAACTCGTGAATTGGCAGATTTAGTGAAGTTTGGCCAAGTATGGTGTCTCATACTCAGAATTTGTGCTTTGCATTTCATCCATTTTAGTGAGTATTGAACACATGCACACTGTGAACGCCCACCCGGAGCAGTGGGCAGACGTTTTTTTGCTGCGGTGCACATGAAGTGATTGGGGGTTAGGAGCCTTGCTCCTTCACATTACAAATCTGACTCTCTAACCATTAGGCCACAACTGCCTAGAATTGCTAATTGAGAACATGCTAATTTAGAAGTTAGTATGGTCTGAACATGTTCCTGTGAGGACACTTTCGAGGTCCTTCTGCCGCTATAGTGACAGACCACTTGTTCTGTGCCCTAGTGGTCGGAATGTGCTCTATGCGTTAGGGAACCAGGGGGCATTAGTAGTTATCTGGTGCCATATGCAAGGGGATCAATGGTTCTAGTGTTCAGCACACACTATGCACGAGGGGCCTGCGATTCCCAGTTATCTGCTGGCACTCTATGCACTAAAGGCCCACCTTCCATACTAACTCATCTGACCTGTTCCATAATATAGACCTTGAATTACAGACAAAATGTAGTAATTACACAATTTGTTTCATCAATAATTCAATAATCCTAACATGATGTAAAAACAACATATTTTTGTTGTTTTTATTTTCCATCCCATTCTCACTCCCAAGGCATCCAATACCACAGCTTGTCCAAGAGCTCTGTGCTTGATACAGGTGCCAAAAGCATGTTTACTGCTGCAATGAGACATCTTTCAATGTACTTCCACAGTGGTGAAAAGGAATTATTTTTTAACGACCACAAAGCTAGTTTCTCAAAATAACCTTATAATTGTTCTTGCTAAAATGTGTGTTCTTTATTTCTACAGAAAGATGTATTACATTCTGATTATGCATTTAATTCTACACATTTAGTCAGCTGTTCCTGTATCTAGAAAAGTATTTATATTATATACATTTTGAACATCTAACCACACATCTACCATAAACCTAACCAGTTTTCCACAATATAAAACATAAAAAAAGATGTATGCATTTGGCTTTTATCCAAAGTGATTTACACTGCATTCAATGTATGCATTTGATCAGTTCTCACTTTCCTTGGGAATCAAGCCCATGACCTACAGTTTGGACTACAGGAAGACAAAATAAATGCATAAGAATATTTGCCATTTTCTGAATAAATTATTGTGACTGAATTTTTATCTGACATATGTTGTGATGACAAAATTATAGTTTCATGACAAAATTACCATGCCTTACATGTCAGCCTATTGGTATCAAAGGTTTCTCACTGCAAGCCGCTAAAGGATTCTTTTGCCATCTGTATAGTTATGCATGGAGTTCTTGGACAAGTGGCAGTAATGGACACCTTGGAAGTGAGAATGGGTTGATTTGCCTTGTTTGTGTGTACTTACACCTTACTCAAGTTCAATGACTAGTTTTTGCTCATCATCACTGCTGCTGTTACTGTCCTCATGTTCCGTGTAACTATTATTGCCTAAATAGAACAGTTTAGGCTCTGTTGAGTTGCTCTGTATGGCTGGGGGACATATTTGCAGTTCTTGACTAGATATTTGATTTGAGGCATTGCAAGAACTGGGCCCAGCACTGGATGATGAAGTAATACTCGTGATGGCGGTCTCAATCTTTGAAGCACCACAGTTACTTTGCGAAATGCTGGCTAATACAGTTGTGCCACTTGTTTTGTGTTGTGATGAGTGCATCTGAACTTGGGTGCCTTTTGAGTAAATCCAATAGCTCATTGAACCCCTTGTCTGCATCTCCTTTTGGAATTCATTTTGCATGGTATTCACTGAGAGTGGCTGTACCAAAAGATGTTCTGATGTTTGACTGGAATTTTTTGCCACAGTCAGCAAGCATGTCTCCTGTTGGATTGTCTCTAGAGAAGAGCTGTTCCACAAGTATTCACCCATGCTGCCTTTTCTGGTGCTGGTGTTACATTCCCCTTGACCTTCATGTTGACATGATTGTGAAAGGATGTTTGTGCAAACAGATGCATCTGGGTTGTTTGAATCTCTGAATTGTTCATTCTGAAGTGGTTCTGAAATATTGAGGGACACCTCCTGGTGAGCTTGAGCAGATGTCGGATGTTCTTCATGAGACATTACCTCTTCCTGTTATCAAAAGAAACATACAATTACTACATATTACTTTGGCAAGCCCACAGTATACTTCAGTTTTTAGAGTGTCACCAGAATGGTATTCATGTACTGTACACACGCCTTCTGAGGCTGCGTTTAAGTCGAAAGTTTTATGCCCTTCTCTCGCTAAATTCCCTCCATCTCATTCACTCAGATATAAGTCATTGCTTACATTGTGTGAGCACCCACTACTGCCGGAACAAGTTGTACTTTAACTCCTCATTTAAAATACAACTTGTTTAACACGAAATAGTCCTACATCTCTTTTCTCCCATCTCTCTCAATTGTCCTGGCTCCAGGACTGGCACAGACCACAACAAGGGGACACCAACAACTGACGAACCTGGCTGTGACCGCTAATTGTTCAATGTTTACTCTTGTTCAATGTGGTGTGCACCTGGAAGGTGAGTTTTTTGTTTATTTTAACATCCTGATCCTATGTGAATTTGTGAGCAGGCCTATTTGCAGCGCATTTTTGTATTTGGTTGTGTTGTGAACTTTTTCAGCACATGTGCTGTCAAACTCATGTGGATGTTTTCTTCAGTGGCAGCGCGTTGAGCTCTCCCGGCCACCGTATGTTTGTATGCTTAGACTTAAAAAATTAAATATAAACAAATATTAATTATTAATATAGTTATATTAAATAAAAAATATTAAAAAATACCCTAACAAAAATTATAACAATGCAAAAAACTATAACTGTGTAAAAAAACAGCTTAAGGTTAATGTGACACATAAATAATCCAGTGCCAACACGTGGTTGACATCCCAGAGTACAATAGGTGGCAGTATTGCTCCTTAACGCCAAATATCTGTCATAAAGCAGAAAACGCAGTGTGTGCAGCTACTACTGCTGTGCAAAACCATGTCGTCCAATAAGACAGAGGAGAGTCGCTACCCACACTCCAAAAAAGCTCGCCGGTATGGGAGCTTTTTCGATTTGGATACCAACAACCTGTTCACCCACCTCTGCATCCATCATAATGCGGATTGCGCCACTGTAAGTTGCTTTGCCAGTCCTGAACCTGTTAACTGCTGATGCCTTTCTGTGTTTTGTTATATTTACATCCCTTGAGGCTTTAGTTCAACAGTGTGCTCATTAGGATTAAAAAAAAAAAAAAACTATGTTTACTTCAAATTTTTTTAAAGAGGGATATTTTTGTTGTATTTTTACAATGTGTGGAATGCTAAATTCTGACATGTAATTTGTTTCATTTATACTTGACACCGGAGGGCGCCCTCGCACAGAAAGTCCACAATTGAGACCCATTGAAATATTACTGCATTCATGGCATGTCATAATTACCATAGTCTTAAGATGACAACACATGGCGTTTTATTTGGAGCTGTCCACGTCCCTGGACTGGGAATTATGCATTTCTATGGCACCACTATCAACACTTAAATGAATCTGCAGCAGTCAGGTGGTACAGTGGTCGGTCACTTGGTACAAGTAGGGGTCCAGGTATCATTCGTTCATTTATTTTTGCTTTCACATAGGAAAATGAAAAAACGAGAAAACAACTCCTTTTTTTTTTTTTTTTAGAAAAACGAAAAAACGAAATTAATACTTGATTTTTGGTTTTCCCGTTCTTGCGCGGAAATCAGAAAAAACACTTGATATTCCGATTGGGTCCTGTGGGTGGTGCTAAATCTGATTGGTCATTGTTTTTCAAAATAAGAGTTTTCCCAACACTATTTTTTAGCCTGTAAAATTAATAGTCTATATATGCATGCTATTTGTCACCCAAATATTTGGCTTCACTGACTGAAAAAATCTATTGAAATAGCCTAAATGTAAACATGTTCAAGCATTGACAGTTGTCATCATACAAATTTAAATAATACATTTATTCTTTGTTTTAGATGTTTTTATTAACTTAAATTCTTATGAATAATATTAGGCTACATTGTTTTTGCTCCATCCAAGAAAACAGAACAAACAGCAGAACCGCTGCGTCTCCGAGCAACACACGTTTTGATCCTCAAAATATCTGCATTTTTGACAGAATCAGACGAGTAAATGATTCAAGTAGGCTACCCAGAGTCGTTTGCTAGGTTAAACGAATTTTTGAATGACTCGTTTGAATAAAGGATTCAACTCTCTCATTAAGTTAGAGGCTTGCCGCCACCTACTGGCGGTGTTAGTTTCATAGTTAAAAAGTAGACGTTTCATTTTTTTCAATCATTTCATATTTCTACGTTAAATTTTCAACCTTAAAAACATTAATCTCTTAACATCATTTATGCTATTTTAATTTGCTGTGTAAATCCACATGTCATGTCTAAACAGCCTGTGTCAATCCAAAAATTGATTTTATTGATAGGCTACCGACTTCCTTTTATTTGGTCATAATAGCCATACACCGTGTCTTTGCATTCTGATTGAATTTGTTGACTAAATTTAAGAATCTGACATAAGAGGACAGATAGCTATAACAATTAATTTAAAAATACAGTTTTCTATTTCTCTTGGTTTTGATCTTCTCTCGACCAAGTGAGCACATCCTGCATTATATTGTATTATAATGACGATGTAATATTAGCCTACCGCTGTACTTTGACTAAAGGCATGTTGCATATTACTTGTTCTAGGAACCTCAAAGCATATTTAAATTTGTGTAATTTGTGCTACTCCATACATCATACATCTATGATGTTTGTAGCGTAAGTAGGGCCCAAACATAAACTCAAGCCCCCAGCCCCCTAAATCATGTATGTGCATACAGGCCTTAAATAACAAATAGACATTATAAAAAAATATATTATTCATAAGAATTTAAGTTAATAAAAACATCTAAAACAAAGAATCAATGTATTATTTAATTTTGTATGATGACAACTGTCAATGCGTGAACATGTTTACATTTAGGCTATTTCAATAGATTTTTTCAGTCAGTGAAGCCAAATAATTGGGTGACAAATAGCATGCATATACAGACTATTAATTTTACAGGCTAAAAAATAGTGTTGGGAAAACTCTTATTTTGAAAAACAATGACCAATCAGATTTAGCACCACTCACAGGACCCAATCTGAATATCAAGTGTTTTTTTCTGATTTCGGTGCAAGAATGGGAAAACCAAAAATCAAGTCATAATTTCATTTTTTCGTTTTTCTAAAAAAACGAAAAAAGGAGTTGTTTTCTCGTTTATTCGTTTTTCTAAAAAAAAAAACGAAAAAATGAAAAAAGGAGTTGTTTTCTCGTTTATTCGTTTTTCTAAAAAAAAAAAAAAACGAAAAAATGAAAAAAGGAGTTGTTTTCTCGTTTATTCGTTTTTCTAAAAAAAAAAAACGAAAAAATGAAAAAAAGGAGTTGTTTTCTCGTTTTTTCTTTTTCCTATGTGAAAGCAAAATCAAATGAACGAATGATACCTGAATCTGGGTCCGTGTACGTTTTGATAGTTTGTTTTCCAATTTGAAATGAAATACGCAGAAACGAGAAAACGGTCGTTTCCCGTTTTTTCGTTTGTTTAAAAAAACGGGAAAACGAGATTTTGACTCGATTTTCGTTTTTTCGGGTCACGGATAGAAAACGGAAACACGACTTCAAAACTCGTTTTCCACATGTGGGCGGTCATTACACGCCCCTTTCAGCCGATTGGTCTATCAAATCTGAACCAGTGACGTCATCTTCAGTTCGTTCAACAAAATAATAGTCCTCTGCCGCTATATCAGTAGATGTCATAAATCGGCTTTCTTCTGTGCAACCTATAACGCGTATTTCACAGAAATATGTTTGCACAGATAAAAAAAAAAAAAAAAAAAGCTTTAAAAAACTACATAATTAAGTCTGTTTTTAAGCTGTCATTGTGTTTTTAAAATGTAAAATGTAAATGCCTCAACATCTGTTACCAAGCACATGACATCCTTTGGGCTAATACCACCGATCAATAGGCTATAGCTACATAGACTATTCTCTATAGATCAGTGGCTGCACTCATTTTTTTTTTTTCTTATTTTAATGTTTTGTTTACATTTTATACATTTAAGTTCAATCATTTAGCAGACGCATTAGACTATGCAGTCATATTAGAAAATAGGCTATCCACTAGGTGGCAACACCTAATAACGGTATCACCATCGGGGGGCTTTTTAGTTTTCCTTAGCTTATAAATGGTCATACAGATTTTATCTCTTAAATTAAACACTTTTATGAACACAGTGAACATTATTATATGTCACAGTTTACTTGCTATCCTCACTTTTTCTGTCTTTCCTTCGCTTTTGAACGAATTAGCTATAAATGGCCCTGAACATTTTACTTTCAATTTCGATTTAACGGCTATTGGCGATTCTGCGTCAATTGCTTTAGTGGACAACAGCAAAACAAAAACTCTCGTATATTAAACATAGAACTTTTATTATCTTTGTAATTATTTTATTATCTTTTATCATTTTTGTAATTATTTTATTTTGTAAATATTCGTGGCTTAAACAGCGGGAAAATTTACTGTATGCAGTTCTGTGGATGTTTTGAAAAACTTAAACTAAACGAAAATTATTGTTGCCTTGTCAATATAATTTCTGTTTTTTCCCCCTGACTTTCAACTGATGCGATCATCATCATTTCATTAACCGACAAGATTATAGTAAATTAGAATTAAACGAAATTTGATAAATGTCTGTGAATCATTAAAAAAATCCCAGGGATTTAGTTTTAGCCTACATGAACAAATAGCAGAATAAACAACAGAACATGAGGATTCATCATCATCACGCACCTGCCGCGCTTCTGTGAACAACAAATGATTCAATTATATAAAAGGAATAAATAGCCTATGTCTATGCGCGAAATTTATTTCACTTAATTAACATATTACCAAAATGAAAGGTTTCCTTTCTGTGAACTTCTCAAAAATGAACCGACACTCATATTGTCGCATTTTTTCCCTGAGACGGCAGAAAATTTCTTTATTTTACGAACAATGTTTTGTTTTTATTGTGAGTGTACAAAAATAATAGGCCTATTTAACCCTTCACAGATTCGAATGGTGTTACATATATTTGACCATAAATGTCTGAGTATTTTAAGTTGTTTCCGCTTTTATAAGAAAATTCAAGTGAACGCGTCGGCGCCTCACGCACACACAACATCAGTTTTAGTAACTTGACATCACAGCCTGTTAACTGTCAAAATAACATACATTCAACCAAATCTAAAAAGTTATACTGCTCATTTTAAGTAGTCTGTGTAGGCTACAATAAAAGCGTTTAAATAATAAATATAGTTTAGCCTCCAAATCGTGAATACTGAAACATTTGGATTTGTGTCAAATTAGAGAGGTAGTTATAACGCCGGTTTCTGTTTTTAGTTCAGCTTTAAATTAATTTGTTTTGGCTTAACATTTATATATTATTTTTGTCATAACTAAAATAGCTATGTAGCTGTAATTTTGATCTTTAATGTTTGATCTTTACATATTCCCTCAATCTTTTAACCAGGCTATTAACATTAGCCTATAATTCAGCAGGCAATGTTAGGCTATATAAAATAAATAAATAAAGAGAGATGAGCAATTGTTCGTTTTTCCAAATTGCTTACACTACTTATTTATTGTGATTTATTCTATTTATTCAAAATAGAATAAAATAAAAACTGTAGTTTTTTTTTAATCTGTGCTTTTCATCCGCTCCTCTGTGTGTGGGTAGTGCAGTTTCAGAATCAGAATCAGAAAGAGCTTTATTGCCAGGTATGTTGTTTACACATACTAGGAATTTGTTTTAGTGACAGAAGCTCCACAGTGCAACAGAGTAACAGCGACAAGACAAGACACATAATAAAAAGAATAAAATAATAATATACAAATTTACAAGATAGACAAAGTGCAAAAAAAGCAAAAGACAATATATATTATAGACAATTGTATGTACAATTATGTGTGCAAATTGAGATATAAATAAGTGTTTTAAGTAAATAATATGTTGTGTGTTCCGTGTTTGTCAAGTGTTCATGAGATGGATTGCTTGAGGGAAGAAACTGTTCCTGTGTCTGGTCGTTCTGGTGCTCAGGGCTCTGTAGCGTCGACCGGATGGCAACAGTTCAAAGAGGGAGTGTGCTGGATGTGAGGGGTCCAGAGTGATCTTCTTTGCCCTTTTTCTCACTCTGGATAAGTACAGTTCTTGGAGAGTGGGGAGGGTTGTGCCAATGATTCGCTCAGCAGACCGGACTACCCTCTGTAGTCTTCTGAGGTCAGATTTGGTAGCTGAGCTGAACCAGACGGTAATTGAAGTGCAGAGGATGGATTCAATGATGGCAGAGTAGAACTGTTTCAGCAGCTCCTGTGGCAGGTTGAACTTCCTCAGCTGGCGAAGGAAGTACAACCTCTGCTGGGCCTTTTTCACAATGGACTCGATGTGGTTGTCCCACTTCAGGTCCTGGGAGATGGTGGTGCCCAGGAACCTAAATGACTCCACTGCAGTCACAGTGCTGTTCATGATGGTGAGTGGGGGGAGAGCAGGTGGGTTTTTCCTGAAGTCCACGATCATCTCCACTGTCTTGAGCATGTTGAGCTCCAGGTTGTTAAGACTGCACCAGACAGCCAGCTGTTCAACCTCCAGTCTGTAAGCAGACTCGTCACCGTCCTGGATGAGGCCGATCAGTGTGGTGTCATCCGCAAACTTCAGGAGCTTGACAGAGGGGTCTTTAGAGGTGCAGTCGTTGGTGTAAAGGGAGAAGAGCAGTGGGGAGAGGACACAGCCCTGAGGGGCGCCGGTGCTGATGGTGAGGGTGCTGGATGAGAATTTCCCCAGCCTCACTAGCTGCTGCCTGTCTGTCAGGAAGCTGGTGATCCACTGACAGACAGAGGTGGGCACGGAGAGCTGAGTTAGTTTAGGCTGGAGGAGTGATGGGACAATGGTGTTAAAAGCAGAGCTGAAGTCCACAAACAGGATCCTCACATAAGACCCTGGTCTGTCCAGATGCTGGAGAACATAATGCAGTCCCATATTGACTGCATCATCCACAGACCTGTTTGCTCGGTAAGCAAACTGCAGGGGGTCCAGTAAGGGTCCAGTGATGTCCTTCAGAAAAACCAGAACCAGTCTTTCAAATGACTTCATGGCCACAGACGTTAGAGCCACAGGTCTGTAGTCATTTAGTCCAGTAATTTTGGGTTTCTTTGGGACAGGGATGATGGTGGAGCGTTTGAAGCATGAGGGGACTTCGCACAGCTCCAGTGATCTGTTGAAGATCTGTGTGAAGATGGGGGCCAGCTGGTCAGCGCAGGTTTTCAGACAGGCTGGTGAAACGCTGTCTGGGCCTGGTGCCTTTCTTCTCTTGTTCTTTCTGAAGACCTGGCGCACGTCATCTTCACTGAACTGAATTGCAGGTGTGGGGGAGAGGGGGGTTGATGGAGGTGTGAATGGTGATTTTTCAAACCTGCAATAAAACCCATTCAGATCGTCTGCCAGTCGTTGATTCTCCACAGAGCTGGGGGATGGTGTCTTGTAGTTGGTAATGTCTTTCAGACCTTTCCACACTGAAGCTGTGTCATTAGAAGAGAACTGATTCCGAAGTTTATCAGAATAATTCCTCTTTGCCACTCTGATCTCCTTTTCCAGTGTGTATTTGGCCTGTTTGTACAAGACTCTGTCCCCTTTTCTGCGAGCATCTTCTTTGGCCTGACGGAGCTGGCTGAGTTTTGCAGTGAACCAGGGTTTGTCATTGTTGTAAGTTAAATGAGTCTTTGTAGGAATGCACAGATCCTCACAGAAACTGATATATGATGTAACAGTCTCTGTGAGCTCGTCCAGATCGGTGGCAGCAACTTCAAAAACACTCCAATCAGTCCATTCGAAACAGGCTTGTAAAGCCCGCTCTGTTTCGGTGGTCCATCTCTTTACAGTCTTTGCTACAGGTTTAGCTGATTTCAGTTTCTGCCTGTAGGTTGGTATGAGATGAACTAAACAGTGATCAGAGAGCCCCAAAGCTGCCCGTGGGACAGAGTGATATGCATCCTTTATTGCTGTGTAACAATGGTCGAGTATATTACTGTCTCTGGTGGGACAAGTAACATGCTGTCTGTATTTGGGCAGTTCACGTGAGAGAATCGCTTTATTAAAGTCCCCGAGAATGATAAGAACAGAGTCCGGGTGTTGTTGCTCGCTCTCTGTGATCATATCAGCGAGTAACTGTAAAGCCGAGCTCACGTGCGCTTGCGGAGGAATGTAGACGCTCACCAGAATGAACGAGCAAAACTCCCGCGGCGAATAGAACGGTTTGCAGTTAATGAAGAGTGTTTCAAGATCTGGACAGCACATCTTCTTTAACACCGTTACATCTGAACACCACCTTTCGTTGATGTAAAAGCACGTCCCGCCGCCGCGCGATTTCCCCGTTGATTCAGCGTCGCGATCTGATCTAAACAGCTGAAAGCCCGGCAGACATAACACGCTGTCCGGAATGGCGTCGTTCAGCCAGGTTTCCGTGAAGCACAGAGCAGCCGAGTTCGAGAAATCCTTATTTGTCCGGGAGAGCAGAAGGAGTTCGTCCGTTTTGTTGGGCAGAGAGCGGAGATTCGCCAGATGGATGCTAGGCAGCGGCGTTCTTAATCCGCGCTGTCTGAGCTTCACGAGGGCGCCGGCGCGCTTTCCCCGTCTGCGCGTCCTGAAGCGTCTAAACAGCGCTGCCGCTCCGCCGACTACAACATTCAACAAAACGTCTGAATAATCGAAATCCGGTAAAAGATTTTGTGGTGTGAACTGCCGAATGTTCAGCAGTTCATCCCTGGTAAAACTGATGGTGTTTGAAAAACAGAAAACAGGAAAAACTAACAAAAACAGAACAAACACTGAAGAGCTAAGCACTGTGGCTGCCATGCGCGGCGCCATCTTGATCTTGATCTCACTATGCATATTAAACTACAAACAGCATTACAACAGTCTGTGTTGCTGATTAACATTTCTGAAATAAATATTTCTGTGAAATACGCGTTAGGTTGCACAGAAGGAAGCCGATTTATGACATCTACTGAGATAGCGGCAGAGGACTATTATTTTGTTGAACGAACTGAAGATGACGTCACTGGTTCAGATTTGATTGACCAATCGGCTGAAAGGGGCGTGTAATGACCGCCCACATGTGGAAAACGAGTTTTGAAGTCGTGTTTCCATTTTCTATCCGTGACCCGAAAAAACGAAAATCGAGTCAAAATCTCTTTTTCCCGTTTTTTTTAACAAACGAAAAAACGGGAAACGACCGTTTTCTCGTTTCTGCGTATTTCATTTCAAATTGGAAAACAAACTATCAAAACGTACACGGACCAATCTGAATCAGGTAGGAGATCTCAAACAATTCCAGTCTTACAAGCTGTAATTACAAGCTCTACAGGGACGTGAATGCTTTTTACAAGTTGAAATGAAGAGTTTGGTTCCAAAATGCAATAACTTCATTTTGATTAATTTGAATAAAAAGGTGTTTTCTTTACCAAAAAAAGTGCCCTGATTAGATGAGAACCACTATTTTCTGTTTCAAACTTTCACATAGCATCTTTTGGTTATAAAAACATAAAAAAATTCAAATCTACATTTTGATTTTAAAAAGTTTATTATAAAAACGTATTATTTTTTTCCCCAAAATGCAATAAATCCATGACTTTTTTTTTCAAAATGCAATTAATCCATCAATATAATTCATATTGAAAATACGTAAGTAAGTAAATAAGTAAGTTGATTCACATATATGACAGAGTCTAAACTTTGCCAGTATTTATCTTATATACAGGCATTTTACTAAAAATACATTCAGTCGTCGCTCCCAAAATGAATTCAACGAGTCATCTTGTTAATGTTATAAATTATTTGTCATTACCGATTAAAGAGTATCTGGCGCCACCGCACGGTTAAATAAACACATTTGCCGAGTACATTGGTATTAAAACGGCTTTTTAAAAAAGCCTTCAATGTTCACAGTGGGAAGAATGGTGCGCTGTGATTGGTTGAGCGGATATATCGCGTTCTGCAGAAAAAGGAGACTGGCGTTTGTCGCGTTTTGGAAAGAAAGGGAGAAAACATGACAGAATAACACGACGGATATCGCATTTTGTGCAAAATTAATAAATTACTTTTCAATACCGACCAGATACAATACTGATTTTGCCGGAAACTCAATTTTTTTGGAAAATGGCGTTTATCATGTTTTGGAACCTAACTCTTCATATGCACCTTATTAAATGTTTGACATTCCAGAAAATCCCTAAAGACATCCAGCTATCGCTTTAGCTGAATACAATGCAGATAGAGATGTTTTGACTAATTAAACATGAAGTAAATTAACACACCATTGTGACAGTATATGGTTTTTCTGTGTTCTTCAAGCCCTATTGGTTATTTTCATAAGGATAATGTATATTTATAATACAATGCTAATCGACATAGCCTTTATCACTGTATAGAATACTATAAAATAATATGATTTCTGCCTCATTTTTGTGATAAGAAGCCACTTCAGTTCACAGAAGGAAGTTATTTTAATCACTCGACTGATGCTGTAACGTGATTTTGGAGTAAAATATTCTGTTATTCTCATAAATTGTATTTTGACGCTCTGCTAAGCTCAAACAGTTAACATTTTAGTCTCCTCTAAATGAAATCACATAGCATGGGCTTAAAAATATTCCATAAATCTCAGAATTGTATCATTGATTTAATTAATTCTGAAGATATGACAACAAGCTGCCAAATGTTTTCTTTTCTTTTAAATGAGTTTACAATGTTTGAAGTCCAAAGGCTTCATGAACTATGTATTTTATAATTAGGATATGCCATTTCTTGGAGCAGTGCTTTATGACTTATTAGTAATTCATCAAAATAAAACACTAGAATATATGTTATATGGATTAGTAAAATGTCAGCTTAAGAAAAGACATACAGCCATTATCCACAGAGGTTTACCACAATCCAACTACAGGGACTTATTTGCTATCCACAGTGTGAAATTTGTTTTTAGTCACACCATTGCCCTCAGTGTCATTCTAGACACATTCCACATCTTTCCTGGGCTTTGAATGGTTTTTGCAGGACTTTACCTATAGGCCGGGACACGCCAAACCGACGGTCGGCCATCAGCCATAATCGAGTCATCAGTGAGTGTCAGTCAGCTCATTTTCTTGTGGTGTATTCTGCACCCTCTGCACAAGTCAAACCCTGTCAGTGGCTTTTAGGCCAGTTGAGGATGTTGAACCGCCATTGTGCAGTGGGTGAGACAGATCACTCTGATTGGCTGTTCAGCTTAGCGAACCAGTGTACAAGAAGAATAGCGAAAGTAATGAAAGTGAGCAAATGATGGATTCCAGTGGACACACACACAGAAGGCTGTTCTAATTTTACATCTTCTTATGCATTTCAGTATACAAATATTTTCCTAATGACATGATGTCGGAAATGAAGAAAGTTAAGACCAACTAATCAACATGATTCATATTTAAAATGGTAAGCAAGTGCTGCTTTGTTTACGGGTTGTCCACAGTCCACAGTCCTAGTTTTGATTGCCCTTTTTGAATGATGAATATAGATAATTATTTCCTCTCAAGCAGGCACAGAACATATACGCTAGTTGACCCAGACCTTTTGGGCTAGACGTCGGCGAAGCAAGGCGACAACGCAGTCGGCATTTGTAGCCACTAGTTCTTTGATGTCAGTTTATATCACGACTCTCATTCTCTATGAGTCCTTCCTTTCTTTACTCTCACCTTTCTTTTGTCTTGTTTTCCATTGTCTTCACAGCCTTGGCATGTGAGGTTGTCTGTGTTGTTCATGCCAGCCACCTCTGTGCTCGGTCTCACCCCTTCTCCAACTCCACTCTCAGGTTCTTTGGGGATTGATTCCTTGCTCTTTGTCCCAGGCTCCCTGTGAAACCTCAAGCTTTTGAGGGCACCATCCTCCCCAGGCCCTGCGGGAAGAACAATAGCTGAATTAATAAATGCAGCATATATTAGAGTCTCTCCATGAAGCTGGGTCTCTGCTTCTTCTTTTGGTTCTTCAGAATTTGATTGTATTTAAATTCATATGAGCGCAGTTTGAAGTATTGACAAATTCACTTGACTAGAGTATGGGAGGGTACATTTAATATGTTATTCATGACATGAACATTCATTGGTGCACACATGCCCGGCTGTTTTTGCAAACTGTTTATAGGCTTAAGGTTTTATGGCAACTAAAAACTTTTTGTCCAAAACTACTAAACTGTTTACAGAAATCTCTTTTAAACTGAACATACAGCTTTTCTGGATACAAATGTTATTGCCAGAATATGTATGTAATTGATGTGCAGATTCTTGCTGTTCAGAATCCTGGAACATATGCCTCATCGCAACCCGAATGTCAGCCAAATGAAGAAAAAACAACATGACAGGTTCACATTGTATATCAAGGCACACCGACCAACATATGCTACTATATATTATGGTAGAAAACGATTGTCCTGATGAATAACAATCGGTCAGATTCTCTGGGGTGGAACTGGTTTGGCTGAACTCTTGCGCACGCCTCTGCGCAGCATTGCTCAGAAAAGGAGGCTACATTTGGCTTTTAGGTTGCTTGTCAGCTGTCTGGAATAGAGACATGCATAACCTCTGGGTCTTTGCTCTGGTGGGTCCCTGTGGGGACCATCTTCCAGACCTCTAGTGAGCACCCTGTCTGTTCCCTGAACACATCTGATCAATCAAATCCATTCCAGTCAAGACTAGTTGGGATTAGTTAAGATTGCTGTTGATCGTCTATTTTATCTCAAACAGACAATTCACTTAAATAGTTAAAGCACCCATACTTTTTACAAGCTTTTTCATCAGCATTTCCTTTAGCTTTGTGAAAAGAATGTTTTTACAAAAAAGCTTATTAGAAAGGGATGTATGTTTTGTTTATTCTAAGCCACTGATTGACCCTTGACCTTCTTCATATTTGTTACTATGTCTAATTGTTGGTAACCTGTGAACTAATGAAAGGGAATCTCTTAAGAGTGCTAGATACACCATAAAGACTGCAAGGATCGGTAACACTTTACAATAATGTTCATTAGTTAAACGTTAATGTATTAACTCACATGAACTAAACAATGAGCAATACATTTGTTACTGTATATACTAATCTTCGTTAACGTTAGTTAATGAAAGTACAGTTGTTCATTGTTTGTTCATGTTAATTCACAGTGCATTAACTAATGTTTACAAGATTTTAATAATGTATTAGTAAATGTTGAAATTAACATTAACAAAGATTAATAAATGCTGTATAAGTGCAGTTCATTATTAGATCATGTTAACTAATGTTAACTAATTAAGCTTATTGTAAAGTATTACTCAAGGATCAAATGTTTCCCTCTAACAAGTGACTCTAATAAGAGAAACATCAGGTCAGTGAAGGAATACAGTGGAATTACAAAGGTTAGGACAGGAAAAAGCTGCGTAGAATGTGATGACAACTTAATGATGTTCACCTTAGATTCACCCTCTCACACTAAAATCTTGGTGATCCTACTGAATTCAAAACAGATTCTGCTTGTGAACTGTTATCACTGTACAACTTGAGCATGCAAGCCCTTTTTTCACATAATTATAATCATATGTAGTGTTGCATCCCAATCTGAGATGTCTTTGGCATGCCTCTATCAACACGGGAAACAACACTTTTAACGCAACAGTAATTGGTGGAGTTTATGGGATTTCTATGGCCAGTACTAAATGTGTGACCTAAGGCCTAGTCCACACATACACAGGTATTTTTATAAAGAGTTTCCTCCTTTTTTTAAAATAAAAAATCACCTCCACACCTTTAAAAAAATAAAAAAATAAAAAAATCCATCCACATGAAAACGCAAAAACATGCTACAAAGCGCTGTCAAAAGCCATGTTGGCCAATCAGAAGCCTGGAAAAAAGGTTATTACAAGTTACGGTAGGCTAACAACATAGTCATTTATATTATTAAGTATTAAGTATTTTATTAAGTATTTTATTACTATTATTATTATTATTATTATTATTAATTCCATAAACCAGAACATTACAATGAAACAGAACAATTAAAAAAAAAAAATTGTCATAAGCAGTGACCTGTGTAGTATTACATTCTGATGCCTCTGTTCCGCAATATAATGGGAGAACTGTGCATGTATCTGTATACATGTTAGAAGCCCTGTTAGCACAGATATTAGCAGCAATATTTTAGCTACATCCTTCATTGCACAGACTTGCCGGTAACACTTTACAATAAGCTTCATTAGTTAACATTAGTTAACTACATTAGTTAACATGATCTAATAATGAACTGCACGTATACAGCATTTATTAATCTTTGTTAATGTTAATTCCAACATTTACTAATACATTATTAAAATCTTGTAAACATTAGTTAATGCACTGTGAACTAACATGAACAAACAATGAACAACTGTACTTTCATTAACTACCGTTAACGAAGATTAGTAAATACAGTAACAAATGTATTGCTCATTGTTAGTTCATGTTAGATAAAGCTGCTGTCCGTAACTTTTTTGTGTTCAAAATGTACAAAAATTATATAATGAGAATGTACAGCATGAATCCATTTTCCAAACCGTGTTTATGTCTTACCCTGAATCATTATGGTACACTTACAATAAGTGTTTATATTCGGATCGGACTGGTAGGACCCGCCGCAGAGTATCACAGTAACTGCGTGACTCGCCATAGACATACACGAAGAAAAGTAGCCGCATGTAGTTCTGTTTATTAACCGCTAGAGTGCCAAAAATCACGTACTGCAGCTTTAATACATTAACTAATGTTTAACTAATGAACTTATTGTAAAGTGTTACCGACTTGCCTCACGTAAACAAAGGAGATAGCGGCGCAAAATCTGACGTCAAACAAAGGAGATAACAGCGCGCACTCCGATATCACTGGTCAAAATCTCCAGTTTCACCATTTACACGATAACGCTGTAACCGGAGTTTCTAAAAATCTTCAGTTTTCAAAAAAGTTGGCTTTGCGTTTGCGTGTGGCCGAATGGCCAAACCTCATAGAAAAACTGTAGTTTTTAAAATACTTGTGTTCGTGTGGACAGGGCCTAAGGGTGCTTTCACACCTAAGTGTTTGTTTAGGAACCTGGTGCGTTTTCTCCCTTGGTTCAGTTTGTTTAGGTGGCAATCACGCTTGGACCTGTACCAAAACAGTCACCTGAATGAGGTGGTCTCGGCCCGACTGCAAACCTGATTGCAATCCGACCCAGTGGACCAACGAACTAAACAATATCATAATCCATAATGGGAAATGTATTATATAAAATGCAGCAGTGTTTGATTCTGGAAGTGAGCACATTAGTTACTGCAGTCAAAAACCAATGAGCGCCTCTTCATCTTAAAATGTTGTGTAATTGCACTTCTCCTTGCAAGAATGCTGTCCTGATGAAGCCTTGATTCCTGCTCCAGCTGCATTATAACATTCGTATAGTGTGTGTATGTAAGCCTAGACAGTGCTGTGAGGTCCAAAAAGAGCCTGTTTGAATTTACAGCAGCATTAATACTATAATTTAACAGCTGGAACGATGGCTACATTTGTATTGTGTTTGCGTGTCTCAACAGTCACAAATAAAGTTACAATAAGCTCGTGGAGCAAACTTGTCAGTCATCTTGATGGATGACGCAGAGGAAAGTCTGACCAATAAGAGGACAGTTTTACTTGCATGTGATTTGCATAAACACATTTTGGTACACTTTGAAATGCCGCCATGTGAAAGCAATCCGAACCAAGACGAAAAGTCCCTGTTTCAGAACAAAACAAACGATCTATAGATTGATGCAATCAGTTTTCTATCATGCCAGCATCCTTTTCTGAAGTTTTCTTCATTCTGTAAATAGTATTTTTCTGACTATTTATGACTGAATACTTTAATAGCAAGGTTTTTCTGTACTTATCTTGAACGTTTCTCAAAGGATTGGACGATTTTGGTAATTTTCTTATGTTACAACAGTAACATAAGAATATTACAATTAACTGTTGTGCTGCTGTAATCTGCAATGGCACACATTTGCTCACAGAGGCCAAGAGCAACACTGGACAATGTTCTTTCATGTTAGAGAGAAATCCACAAGTTATTTTCACTGAGGTAATTCATAGAGCCCACTTGCATGGAGTGCATGAGATCATTAGAAAAATAAAAGGAAGTCTGCATTGCCATAAAGCATTGTCATAGAGAGATGGGAAGTTATGATATCTTGTCGCCACCTTGGGGAGAGAAAATGTTATGACACCCATTGAAATCAGTGTTTATGATGTATAATGTCCCAGCTAACAAGAATTTGTTCCAAAAATGTTTTGCTAACAGTCCCATTAAGTTATGAAAATGTTATTTCTGAATGTTCTTGTTAAATGCTTAAAAAAATCTTAGTTATGTGAACGTTAAGGGAACCTTCTGTTTTGCAAACATTACTGGAACATTTGTTTTATATATATATATATTTAAAAAAAAAAAAAGATGAACATCTAATTAAAACTTTTCAGAGAAACATTCCATGAACAATGTATAGATAATGTTATTGTGCTAACGTATTTAGAACATTATTAAAGACCATATAACTTTGAACAAACATTCTATTAATGTTACCTGAAGAACATTTGTTCATAATTTTTAGAGAACATTTCCAGAACGTTATCCAAACATTCCCTGTTAGCTGGGGTCTAGCTATGGTTGCTTTATCACATGCACTGTAAATGACATGACAATATTGCTTTGCAGAGTTATATAATTCTTATTTGGTCCCACCTGTAAATATTTCCAGATTGGCATGGCGTGTATGCACATCTCCACATTTGGTGCTGTCTTCAAGAATGTCACATGTCCTGTTCACCATTGGGCATGATGTTTTTTTTTTATTATAAGTGTCACTCCCAAAGTCGCCTGGACCAAGAGCAAAGGCCTGATGGGATTCATCCTGTGTAGGTGTATGTCCTGGACCACACATTTCAGTTGCCAGGGTCCCATGCTTGCAGCTCAGTTTACCTGTGTCACATGCTCTAATTTCTCTTGTATTTAAATTTGAGCTTCCACATACGGCCCTGTATGGCTTGTTCTGACTGGGCTGTTTTGTGGAGTTTATCAGTTTTTGCATCTGCTGTGATTCTGCGTTAGAGGTCTTTTTCTTACAAATACAAGTTCCGAGCTGTGTAGTTGTCATTGTTTCAACCCTCTCACCATTTTCTGATAATGTGACTGACATGAGGTCTGTTTCATCTGGCTCCACTGGCATAGTTTGAATGTGATTTGGCTCCGTTAGACTGGTTATCTCTGTGAATTTTTGTTCCTCAGGGGAGCTGACCAAATCTGGGTTATGGACAGAACAGTTTTTGGGCTCTTTGTCATTTTCCTGTTTAGAATAGCTCTTGTCCACTAAATGAGGTTCGACTCCAGCCACTGGTTTGTGGTGTGACCCAGCGGTAACCTCAAACTCAGCAGATTTTCTCTCCTGGGAATTCTCAGGTATCTTCTGTGGTTCATACAATTCTCCAGTTGAATTTTTATTGTAATCCACTGAAGCTGTAATATGAAACTTTGTCTGTGGATGTGACAAAGGTGAAACACACTGAGGGCTGCCATTTGCAGAATTTTTAGCATTTTGAGAGTTTAAAGTTTCTGCTTTATTTACTGAACTGGCAGATTCACAACGATTGGAAGTGTTCTTTTTTCTCATCTCACCATTATTTACCATTTCCTGTGCCACACACACATTAGTCACATCATTGCTATATACCTCCTGTGAAAGTGATGTATGGTTTGTTAAAGTGATTGAAGTTGTTGTTTCAATATGAGGCTCTATCAGTGCTAACTGTTCATCAGAAATGAGCTGCATGACGATCTGGAGGTCACCTGTTCGTACATAAAACGTATTCTGAGATTGTGCTGAGCCATTTAGCACTATCACTTTTCCTTCTGACTGGGACCCTTGAAAGTCACCTGTGGTAATTTTAGAGGCAGAGCTGTTTAGAGTATTCTCATACACTGTGGATTTGGTGTCCGCTGTAAGACAAAGAGCTTTTCCTGGTCCACTTACAGGGGAAGCCGGCTGCTTTTGAACTGTAGGTGTCGTAGTTACTGGAGGATAGATCTGTAGACCAGATTCAGAACAGTAATTCACTGTTGACATTGTGTTCGTTGATGTGACAGGCTGAGTGTTCTCTGAGTTTGTTAAAACTTTAAGAGGTTGATGCAGTACAGATGATATGGGAACAAGTGACTGGCTTTCCACCACACCTGTTGCACCGTTGCTCTGCAACAAAGACATTTGATGCTGCACTGGTGGAAGCAGCATAGGAGAAATGAGTGAAATTGATGTAGGAGTGGTAGACTGAAGTTGTGTCAGGGCTTTGGATAAACTGTTTGTTTGATTCAGCCCTGAACAGGAAACCGATGACATAGGCATTGAAGTTGACGCACACAACACATCTTGCTTACACTGGTCAAAGGTTGCGACTATTGAAGCACCCTGACTCTGGTTTGAGGATAATACACTGTTCTCAAGATGGCACTGCACTGTAGTTTGGCAGCTTTCCCTAAGAGCTGGAATGGTTGAACAAGTGCTATGTGCTAAAGTGGAACCAGAACAAGAAGCTGACACTCCATCTGTGGAACACGGAATCTTCAGCTGGTACTTGGGAGGAAAGCTGGTCTTGGCTTCAGGGACAGTAGCGCTGCTGATAGAACCAGACGGGGTGCCAGATGTCCCACTCACACTGATCAAACAAAAAGCAGGACTAAGTGTATTACCAAGGAACTGACTTGGATTTGAGAACTGATGTACGAAGCTACCGTGCGGGTGGAGATTTTGCATGCTGACCTTTTGTGCTGGAACTGTGATGGAGCTCTGTGTTGCACAAGTTGACAGAAGTGATTGACTCATTAAATCACACAGATTTCCATTTGCCTGTCCAGTTCTAGAATCTGAAATACTGAGCATTTGCACATCATTCCCAGTGCGCTGTTTCTTCCTCTCTGATGGGATATGGCAGTCAGTGTGTTGTGTTGCTGATTTATCTCTTTCCATGTCTGCCCCTATCACGTTATTATTTTCAAAGCTGGTATATGACACATTAAGGTCATTTTGTAAGGTCACAGCAGAACAGGAAGTAAAGCTCAGAGACAAAGATCCATTGTCTCTCTGTTGGCTAATTTGAGTTTCCAGGCTCTCTGCTTGTTCGGAGCTTGATGCAGTCTTGTTCATCTTCAGTAGACAGTCTTTCTCAGTGTCGTATAGTTTCCTAAATGTCCCACCTTTGTAAGTGTGCCATTTTGTGTAGTCAAATTTCCGGGCTTTCCTCCTGTAGTTTCCTTTTATACATGGCTCTGTAACAAAATCGGTGCTGTCTCCATCGGAGCTAAGGCTGCTCATACTACCTCTTTCAACTGGAGATCCCTCTGCAGTAGGCAAACAATCTACCGCTACCTGCCTAACTAGTGAGCGATGAATTTGTGCTTGTTGGTCTGATGATCTTAATGGGTAAACATGCCCTGCACTACACCTTCTGCTAAGATTTAAATTCATTGCTCCATCAGTGGGTTTGCCACCCACAGTGAAGGGTAAAGAACTGCTTCGCGTTAATGGTGCATGCTCTATGCTAGTGGAGTGTTGTGTAGGCACAGAGATGTGAATTACCCCACCTCGTCTGTCTTGATTTTGAGAGCTTGAAACGTGCTTGCTGCTCCTTATCTCAAAATGGAAAGAGTCTTTATAAGTGTACGGCACAGGAAGATCAATGCTTCCTTGTTTTGACAGTACTGTCTTTCTTGGACGCACATTTTCCAGTTGTTTATTGTCCACTAACACACTATTCTCATATATAAGCTTTGAAATATGTTCTTCCAGCTTCTGCTTCTCCTGAATGGACACCTTGCTTTTGGTGTCCTCAGGGGTCATCTCTGAGGGTGTCTGGGAGGAACCTGGTTCTTGCCGTTCCATAGGGGTCTCTTTAAATGATTCCATACTGGGATCATGCAAACTTGCTCCAGGACTGCTGGATGAGTGCTGCTCACTGCTGTCACTGAAGCCTGAGTCTGTACTGTCATGGCTTTGAGACTTTGCCCGGGACATGGGGGAATCCCATGGTTTGGAAAATAAAGCTTCCTGCCTCTGAAGCGGTGTACGATTTGGAATCGACGATGTACATCCAGCCTCACTCAGTGCACCTGTCTGTTGGATAGCAGGATTATTTTTCATGCCAACTGATAACTCCACAGATTTTCTCAAAGAATTTACCTTGTCTTGAAGTGCTGGAGTTGTGCTAAATCCAACCATGGCAGCATTGTGTAATGCCCATTGTATGCCAGACACTCTCTTAGCCTCTGTGGTGTCTTCCTGACTTGGTATCGTCACTGACACTACAGGAAGAACCTCTTTGCTTCTCTTTATATCAACTGAATCTCCGTCATTCATCTCAGAGGCTAGACTGGTACAGTTGTCCTTTGAACTCTCCATGCTCTCCTGGCTGCTGAAGGTGCCTTTGTCAGATTCGCTGGAAAGGCGGGCATGAGCCTGTGTGCGCTTGTGTTTATAAAGGTTACTCTGCGTCTTGAAGGAAATGCCACAGGTGGTGCAGGGATACGGTCGCTCTCCTGTGTGGCAACGGAGATGTTTCTCAAGCACGCTGGGCTTCAGACAGTCCTTGCCGCAGTGTGGGCAAATATGCTTCCCAATAGGCTTAGGTCTGGCCGAGGTTGCTGGAGCCATTAGCCTTTGTTGTTGCAAAGCAGCCCTGCTGGCAATATGCAGTGTCAGAGAGGGCAGAGTCGAGTTGCTACACATCCTTGGCAAGAACAGTGGTAGAACCGTTGCATCCTGCAAGGTTCCAGGTTGGGCCTGAGGATATGGCTGCAGGCCAGGGGCAGGAACGTTGTGGACATACATAGTCGTGAGAGGGGCCTTAACACGCGTCTCCTCCTCTCTCTGTGCAGACACTGAACGCTGGGGCTCGGTAGCTCTCACAAAGCTCTGCTTACTAGTTGCCATGGTAACACAACCCTTGTGATGCTGGGAGATGGAGCTCACTAATTACCTAAAAAAAGAAACAGTGTTGTTATTATTATTTTTTTCATTAGGATTGGACTTCTCTGGATCAAAGGATTCCTCCCCCTATTCAAATTAGAATTCAGGTGATAGGAAGCTAAAGAAACTAAGATTTCAGACCTTATTGCAAATCACCATCATTTAAGGCGACTGAGTGGGTAGAAGCTACAAAATGTGTATCAGAGCAGGCTGGCTATTCTGGGTTTCAAAAGAAAATGGCATGCCAGCAGAAACAAGTTGTTGAATTTGCTCAATTCAATAGAATGTTAACATTTGACAGCTATTGCCTTTTTCTCTGATCAGTTAATCATGTAAATGTAAAAATGTGAAGATAATTCAAGATGGCTATGATTTTAAGTCTAGTAAGAATGGTCTATATTTGCATATTGCAGAAGCACCAGAGGAGTATGAGAAAAAAACGGTGGTGGTAAAGTTATGACTCATTTCTAGAAAAACGATAGCATCAAGGACCTCCTACCTAGACTAGATTTTCACATTTATGAAAATGTGAAGACATTTTTTAAACAAACTCCACTTTGTTAATCTTTTTGTCTATTTTTTAACACATGAATGCAGATTTATGATGATACTTGGCTTGTGAAGTATTCCAGCTATTAGAGTTGAGAAAGACAGTTCTATTAAAAAAACTAGGGGGTTTGCAGAAAGTTTGTATGAGTTATACACAGTATGCATTTGTTAATCTCTCCTCATTCTAAATAATTTGTCTGTATCTCAAAAAAATAAAATAAAAATAAGAATGATTTTAAAATCTAGTTCTATAATTACATATTCATTAAATTTGAAATTATACTTGCTAGTTTGTTCACAGAATAGATTTAAGACAACTGTAAATTTACAAATCACATTACTACGAAAATATATTTAAAATGATTTTGGAACAGGCTGAAAGCCAAAGCTTCAAATGATATAAACTAAAATAATACACCTTAACGTTACTTTCCATCTCTAGTTACTTGCCGAAATACAGAGGTTAAATTGAAATACACAGTTCTTTGTATTGTTTACATCCCTTTATCTGTGCCCGATCTTCTGTGCATTACATCACTACAGTAAAGGAAGATATTCCTATCAAGCTTATCAAAGAGATGAAAAAGGATCTGCATGCTCGAGGATAGTGCAATCATGGGTCACTCACCAGAACCTGGAACTTAAAGGTGACACTGCAGCGGCTAAAGGTTGTCCAATTAAATCCAAAACGTGGAAACAAAAATCCACCTTTGGAACACTGAGAGGTGACAAGAACAAGAGAGTGACAGATAGCATGTGACTGTGGCACCTTCTCTCACCACAAAGGCCCTTGGTTCCTCTTCCCTCTTTAGTTTTCTTACAGCCGTTTCTACTGCTGATGGAGGAAATACAAACGTCATTCATGCAAATGTGACTGGATGACGGCGGCAACACAATGTAAAAAGTACATGAGAGAGAGTGAAAGAGGAAGAGAGAAGTCACTGCGAATACCATTAAAAACAAAGTTCACGGTGCCAGCATTTTGAAATAAAAAAACCCAAACCAAAGTGAAGACATGTCACAAAATGGAGATCCAGAAAGAAAGACTAAATGAGATGGACACAGATAGGGAAGAGAGCAGATGGAGGGAGGGAGAGAGAAAGTGAGAGTGAGATAGAAAGACTAGAGACAGAGTGCAGCACATAAAATAACACAACTGAATTAAACTGAAAAACAAAATCCCTGTTCAAAAGAGGAAGTGCTATGAACATGCAGACCCACCTTAAACAGATCATTTCACCCACAAACACACACACACACAAACACACAACCACGCACACACACTGTTTGCAGCATGTACCTGACTTCTGTTTCTGGCTTTTCTCACTCCTCCAGTCACCCACACACCCACACACAAAGGAGGAGAAGTGTAACAGAATTTGTGCTGGTGTAACATTTGACGGTGTACGTTTTTATCTTTTTATTTTAATTGAAATGTCAGCAGCTATTCATCAAAAGTGGCTTGTGTCTGGAACCCAGTGATCAGAGAGTACATTAGCAACCATCTGTGCTTTAAACTGCATCAGAGCAATGAAGGGCTCATTATTTCCTGTAAACAAAAGCAAAAGCAAATCCTCTGGAGGAATAAAATCTGATTGTATTATCCTTCTGTGATAAATTGTTTTGGCCTTTACTCTCTGCTTCATGTAATTGTCATGTTAGAAAGGCAAAAAAACAAACAAAAACAACAAAACAAAACAAACTAGCAAAAAAAAAAAAAAAAAAAAAAAACAAAAAAACAAACAAACAGGCAGTTAAAAACAAAACTGTTTAGAAATGTTAATACATGACACACCAGTCACATGGTCCAAAAGTAAACCAATGAGAGTCCCTTCTCCAGTTCCCTTTAAAAGCCATTTGCTCTTGCACCATGGCGGATTCACTATTTACATGGTGGAATTTGCAAGACAGAAAATCCTTTTATTTTTAATATTTAAAAATGTTTGTGTGATGCTGCGCATCCCTGTGTGTGTAAAAACCTGAATGTAAGCGCGTTGTGCACCTGCCTATAGGTGCATATTACTAATGCGCCCTTTAAATAAAAAAAAAAAAAAAAATAATATATATATATATATATATATATATATATATATATATATATATATTTTAAATACTACTCCATTGACTTTAGACCACATTTTTGTTGGTCAATGGTGCAGTCATTTACAGTTGCCTCAAAATAACAACGTGCCAACAATGCACCTGAACACACATCGTTTTCAGACCAGCACGCCCATGGCCGAACAGATGAGTGTGAGAGCATTTGCTACTTAAACAATGTTGCGCTGGATGTGAAAATGATAACTGCGTTGGCCTGAAACTAGCAAAAAACTCTTGCGTCGCACCTGGTGTCACATTGCGCCAGGTGTATGATAGGGCCCCTTATTTTTATATCTGACATGCCATCAGGGAAAGGAAAGGCTGAACCCATTGGCGGACTGGCCATCTGGCAATTCTGGCAAATGGCAGAGGGGCTGGACCATTTTTTTTTTTTTAAATGTGGGCTGGTCAGTTTTTATATATATATATATATATATATATATATATATATAAATAAATTGTTTTTACAGGCCGACAGCGGGTTTCGGACGTTTTTTTATTGTCACAATTTCACTATGGTTATAATAATATTAATAATAATAAATGTTAAGCATTTGCCCCAGACGGCAACGGCCGACCTGGTCCCGAGATGGGCCGACCGACCCCCTTTAGTTACTGTATGTCCGACAAGCCCTGTGCCACTCTCACGCCACACATCATGCTCTCTCAGAGTGAAAAATACATCGGAGCAAAGAGGGCATTGACAATGCGTCGACAGACAAGAGAGTGCAGTACTTTTGATATGAAACAAAGTGTCAAATTTTGTATAAATACCACTCTGTGTCTTTTTAATGTGTCTTGACAGATTGCTGTAGTGCCTCAGTTCAAGCGGCCCATGACAGTACACACCATTTTTTATTGCCAGGTATGTTTACACTGTTACAGTTGTTCTCCAAGGAAGACGAGGAAGGCAGGTTCAAGGAAGATAATGTAGTTTAATCTCACAGAATAGGCAGGTAACATAGAACACACGTAACATACAACAATACCGGACGCTAGACTGAAGACAGGGAGGAACTTAAATACACAGTACTAATGACAAACAGCTGTGAGTGTAATCAGTGTTCATGGTGAGTTATGAGTGGCGGGAACAGAACACAAAGGAGCACGTGACAGTCAATAACAACCAGGACGAGACGGTGAATGTAACATTAGCTCCCCCCTCCGGCAAGGCGCGTCCTCGCGCCGTGGAGGAACATCATAGGGGTGGCCGGAGTGATGGTGACGGAGTGATGAAGGGAGGATGACGATCCCCTGGCGGCGTAGGTGGATGACCGCTGACACAGACCCAGAGCTCCCCAGATCCGACAGTCCACGGCCGAGTAGATGGAGGGCGGAGTCCAAATGCTGTAGAGCGGACTGACGGCATCTGGGGGACGACTGGCGGAGACTCGGCAGGTGGATTCCGGGGCGCAGACGGAGAGCTGGCGAACTCCCGCGACGTCGCTGGCCTGGGAGACCGTGGCGATGTTCTGGCGACGAACGGCGGAGGTGGAGCTGGAGATCCCGAGGGCTGCGGTGACGTCGGCTCGACCGAGGACAGAGGCGACTCCGAGGGGAAGGAGGAGCCCTCTGTAGCTGAAGGGGTGGAGGGACGGAGTGTAACGGACGTCCTGCAAGTCCGCTGCGGAAGAGGGGGGGGGCGACTGACCAAGGGGGAGCCGGCCGGACGAGGGAGACCAGAGGAGCCGTCAGTCGGAGGGTCTCCGGCGGAACCGTAGAAGGGCAGAGCCAGAACATCGCCGAACATCACCAGAACATGACCTGCCTGGACAGAGCCGGCAGGTCAACGGGCCGAGATGGAGCGACGAGGTCGGCAGCTGGAGGCGAAGCCACCGGAACCTCTGGCCTACGTGCTGCTGGTGGGAGTGTGACTTGCAGCTCGACATCACAGGGGTTCACCAGAGACCGCGCAGGGCAGATGACATCCAGCAGCGATGTTACTGGAGGACTGGCTGAGCCTGGTTTTGTTGTCAGCGTGGGTAGAGGATCTGTAAAGGAAACACAGTCCATAGTAATGTCGTTGTCAAGTGACGATGATGAACATGACGGGTGGGTTTGGGTGGGAATCAATTCATCGTGAGCCCTCGTCAGCAGATGTCGTGGGCTCACACCGCTGGTCAGACGTCAGGTGGAGTTCCCATTCCGGGGCGCGGGTCACCTCTATCCTTGGGGTCTCGGGATCTTTAGTTGCCGGTGGAAACTCTCCGTCTGCGGGGGGCTCGTACTCCACGGTTTGTGGAGAAGATACGGGCTCTGAGTCTGGCTGTGCTCTGGATCGGGGACGAACACTCTCCAGACACCTGATGATATATTCCTTCCAGCTGACTCCGGAGGTGTCTGGGAGGTCCACGGGACGATGGTAGTTGGCCCCGATCCAGAACAACGACTTCAGGGTTTTGTCGTCGTAGGGGCACGCGAGTGCAACACTGATGAACTTTTTCGTGAACAAACAAAAAGCGCGAACATGTCGCCATAATCCATTTGCGGTTTCGGTGCGGTATTCTGTAACAATTGTTCTCCAAGGAAGAGGAAGGCAGGATAATGTAGTTTAATCTCACAGAATAGGCAGGTAACATAGAACACACGTAACATACAACAATACAGGACGCTAGACTGAAGACAGGGAGGAACTTAAATACACAGTACTAATGACAAACAGCTGTGAGTGTAATCAGTGTTCATGGTGAGTGATGAGTGGCGGGAACAGAACACAAAGGAGCACGTGACAGTCAATAACAACCAGGACAAGACGGTAAATGTAACATACACATAGTAGGAATTTGTTTTAGTGACTTTAGTGACTTGTTTTAGTAAGAAGCTCCACAGAGTGACAGTGACAAGACACAGATAATAAAAAGAATAAAAGAATAATATACAAATATACAAGATAGACAAAGTGCAAAAAAAGCAAAAAACAATATATAATATAGACAGTTTGTATGTATTTGTATTTTTCAAGTTCAAGTCCACAGACGTTAATCTACTTACTCCCCTAACTGCTTTGTCAGACATAAATCTGGATATGGCATTATGATTGGTTAGACTGCCTGTCAATCAAACTCCCTGCGAAGGGTCATTTGGACATTCAGTACAACATGAGCTAATTGTCAGTAAAAGTTAGATAATGGACCGTAAAAAAAAAAAAAAAAAAAGGCGGTGCAGAAAAGGTTCGAGTTAAGTCCCACACTTCCAAATGTGTAAAATTAACCGAACAGTGCCGTACTAAACTGTGCTATTTTGAGACACCATGAATATGAACTAAAATGTGCTTTCAACATACTATCTGTATTAAAATGTATTTAGTTACCATTTGTAGTACACTTATGGGTGTTCTTAAGATTATCTTTAGTAGTACTAAAGAAGAATTTTTAGTATATTAAGTACAAAATTAGTGTGTGAATATAGAGCACTTCCAAATAATTAATGGTGTGAAGATTTTAGATCATTTTACATCATACCAGTTTAAACTAAACTGGTGCAATATATTAAGATTGTATAATTTGTAAAGTGTACTGAAAATACAAAACAGAAGTATGTGTTCATTTAATGTTATTCCCTGTAGAAATAATTTGATTTCGTTCATTTAATGCTGCTATAGCAATGAGAACTGTTATAAATTCTCTGCATATTTGGTAACGCTTTAGATTACAGCCCGGAAAGCACTCCATAATTACAACGAATTTACAGCGTAACTTTCGATAATTATAGTGTACCTATACAGTAAGTATGTACAAGTATACACTTTCTTTCTTTCCACTGATGAATCTTAAGAGGGAATCCCATTTGCTATTCTGTATTAAAAGAAAATACAGTACACAAAGAAATGTGCTCACCCTTTACTTATCTTTTACCCTCATGCCATCTGAAATGTATACGACTTTCCTTCTTAAAGTACACATGAAATCAAAATTGACCCTATTTACTTTGTTAGCACATATTAGTCTTGTGGTGAACAATTAATCCATGCAAGTTAAAAGACAAAAAAAATTGTTTGTCGCGGTAATCTTTAATCAAAATCTGAAAAGTTACTTCTGGTCTCGAATGGCATTCCTTCTCAGATGACGTCAGTTTGACGGCTTGGGTTGAAAACGCTTAAACCACTCCTCTGCAACCGTGTGTCTGCTATGAGCCAGAGACAGAGAGGAGGAACGCTAAAGTAAAACTCTGCCCTCTATTCAATATTCCATTTCACTTGGAAATATGTCTCCTGCACGTGCATGCAAGGGTTAAGAGTTCATGCTTGATGTAACATGAAGCGTTACGTAAGTGTGCTGAGAAACTCACGCAAAAACTCAGGCGGATGTCGGATGCCGTCAGTTTTTTTTTTTTTTTCATTAATGCTCACAACAAAATACACAGAATAACAGATAATGATAATGAGAAACAAACAAGACAGAATAACAGAGACGGCAGTTCTCGCGCGAGTTTCACATGAATCTCCCGCGAGAACGTCATGAAAGCTTCACGTTACTCATTTCAATGTGCTTCGTCGAAGGCAAAGTCGACTCTCATGCAGGCGCTGGTGACAGTTGGTCAGAAGCAAAAAGATGAATAGCCTAAATCATGAGAACATTTCTGGGTGTACTGTATTTTCTTATAATACAGAATAGCAATGGGATTCCTTCTTAAGCTTCATCAGTTGAGGAACAAGAGGAGGAGGAAGCCAAGTGAGAAACAACAACAACCAAAAAACTGACAAAACGTGATACTTTCTATCAGGACTTTAGAATTTGTGAAAATGAAAAGTTGATTTTAAAAAATGTATAAATGAATAATGTGTTGTAGACCTGTTTTTAATAAAGTTGTTTTTCAAATAAAGGTTACGGAGCCAGCAATATCAGATTGTTTGCGTTTTTTTAATTACTTACCCTGTAACTACATGAAACAAAAGCATATTTCCTCATGTAATGATTTTTTAAAATCATTAAAAAAGATTGCAATAGTTGTTTCTACTTGCCTTGAAACAATTTAAATCAGTTAATGTGAGTACAGTGGTTCAATATTAATATTATAAAGCCACGAGAATATTTTTGGTGCGCCAAAAAACCAAAATAACGACTTATATAGTGATGGCCGATTTCAAAACACTGCTTCAGGAAGCTTTGGAGCACAATGAATCAGTGTATCGAATCATGGATCGCGTGTCAAACCGCCAAACTGCTGTAATCACATGACTTTGGCGCTCCGAACCGCTGATTCATAACGCTGATTCATAATGCTCAGAAGCATCCTGAAGCAGTCTTATGAACGAAGGTCTTACGGGTGTGGAACGGCATGAGGGTGAGTAATAAATGACAGAATTTTCATTTTTGGGTGAACTAACCCTTTAAGCCTGAAGTGTACCACCGGCGGTACACCACCCCCACAAAAAATTCATAATCCAATTACTAAGCAACCAGTGACAGGAATAACACAGAATATGTATCATTTTAAAGCTTAGAAACTCAACTTTATAATGCAACTCAATCAATTTATGCTGTCAGATTTCATCCAGATGCAGTTCACATGTAGAGGAACTTCCTTCCTGAGTTATTGCATGTCAAATAACAAAGATATGTAAAATTATAATAAAAATGATATATATTTACATTTTTATCAGCAGTTTCTCAGCATGAGAATGTCCAAATTTAAAAGAACACGTTTTTAGAAGAAATTTTTCTATCAAACGATACTGATCTGTTGACTCTTCTTGCTATAGTTTTGGAGTTATGAGTGTTTACTTTTGTGTCACTCAAAAACAACTCTAAAAATGCCTTCAGGTCTTTAAAAGGTTAAAAAAAGTTCAGAGCTATTATTATTGAGGAAAAATAGAGCAGCTCTGCTTGTACTAAACCACTGTTAGAGATGTTGGTGATGCTGAAATAGATGTTGAAATCAGCCATGAACTATCATCATTTGTGTCAAATCCCAACGGACGCAGTGGATCAACACAGTGTCCATTAATCCTTTGGAAATACGGTCATTTTCAGCTCAGTTTAAACGTTAAACAGCTGTTTCTGCACTTTCACTTTTCTCTCTCTTCTTCACATTATCAGGAGACGACGGGATTTCTTCATTCTGCTGATCTGAATCACATTCATGATCATTCATACTGTCATCAGTTCACATCAGTCATTCACAAACCAGTTCAGGATTAAACGAGTTTCAAATGTACTTTTATTCAATCTGATGAACAATTTACAATATGAATATTAAAGCAACTTTATTACTCTGTTTATTACAGATTCAGAACAGTGTGTCTGATCTAGATGTGTAACTTCTAGATGACAATGAAAAACATGAATTCAAAATGAATTAATACAAATGTAATGAAGTGAGATTTGATGAGTGTGTGTGAAGATCAGAAAGAGGATTTACAGAGTGTCTCTCTATCCTTTAATATCACACAGAGACACTGAGGAATCAACCCTAAATCCAGCAAAGAGGGGTTCAGTGAATGTTGTGTTGAATGTGTGTAAGCGTGTGAGTGTGTGTATGTGTCAGAGACGCTGTAGAAGGACAGAGTGCCGGCCGACTGTCCACATACACTCCTGCTCTATCAGAGGATGAACGGACAGCAGCCCTGTTCTTATTGTGACGGACAGTGAATCCTCCAGCAGAGTAGAACAGACTCCAGGATTTGTCATTGTATCCAAACATACAGTCATCACTCCCTCCTTTCCTGCTGATTCCTTTATATGTCACTGATATTTCAGCATAACTTAGGGTCCATTCAGCCTCCCAGTAACAGCGTCCAGTCAGTCTCTCTCTACACAGAACCTGAGGATACTCAAATCTCTCTGGATCACGAGGAATCGGCTGAGGCTTTGACACATTCGTCACCTTCCTGTTCCCATCAGACAGAACGATTCGAGTGTCTGCTGTGTTTGGATCCAGTGTGAGATCACAGGCATCTGAACACAAAAAGAGAGAACCATCAAGAACAACAACAGTGAAGATGTGTGTGTGTTTACAGCTTAGACAAAATGTCCTCCAGATTCACAAATGTCCTCACTAATCCAGTGAAAGTTGTTGAACAGAGACTAGAGATTCAGACCTCACTAGCAGTGCCGGTCCTAGACTTCTGGAGCCCTAAACAAAACTGTGTGAAAAAGCTGTCAGGCCTGAAACAGAGCAGACTAGTGTTGTCAAAAGTACCAAAGAGACACTTAAATGTGAAGGCGTAACGATAGCAGGCTTACTGCAGTAGCGGCTCGGTTCATTCCTGCTTTCAGATGATCCTGTGTGTATTTGTGTGTGTGTGAAGCAGAGATGGGCACTCGAGTTAGAGACTGGGACTCGAGTCACACTTGAGTCACATTTTAATAGACTTCAGACTTGGACTCGACCTAAAATGACTTCAAACTTGACTCGGCACAAAAGACTCGGAATATTTTAAAAACGACTCAAGTCTTTTACCCTTAACTACTGATATAATAAATAAAGAATTTGTGTTGTGTTTAAATAATTTTATAATATCTGTGTCACATATATTTCCCTATCTATTGTGGTAGATCGGACTCTTGTCATAGAATTTGATTACGTATGTCCGTATATTGCGCATAAACTCCGTAAGAGTCCAATGAAACATGACGGGAGCCACCATGCCATACGTTCTTTCGTTTGAGTTTATTATCACGTCAGATCAGCTAGATGCACAGAATGTGGGAAAACAATTAAAGAAACCGGAACAACATCATCAAATTTTATGAGACATCGCATCCACAAAGGTTAGTCACATAAACTTACACAACTAGCTATTATTCTGTGGTGTAGCTGCATGGCTCTTTTGAATTGCCAGCCTGTTAAAATATGAACAAAAAAACCTAGACTTTAGACCTAGCACTACGTTTTATCAATCTTTTTGTATTATATGCAGCTTTTCTATTTCTTAACCCTCAGGGGTCTGAGGATTTTTGGGACCCTGGAGAAGTTTTGACATGCCCTGACATTTGTGCTTTTTTCTGTTGTTCATAAACATATTAATGGCAAAAAAAGTGTCATTACACTGTATTCAGCACAAACTAGGCTACCATAATATGTGAGAAACATGTATGTACATGTTTGTGTTTTTGAAGGAATAACGTTTATGCGTGGTTATTGAAAAAACAAAAAACTTAAGTCACTGAAATAAAGCCAAAAAATATATATTAAATCTTTGTTCACAAGACTTCTGGGTATTTGAGGTTGTAGACTAGAGTTTTTGCTTCAAAATGAGGTAAAAATTATGCTGCCTGCTTGTTCATATAAAACAATAGAGAGATTTAAATTTTCTAAAACATCTTTGGTCAAGAAACACAGTATGTGTGGAGGCGTGAATCCTCATGTATAATGGGTGATTCTCACCTGAGAAGACAAAAGAATCACATAATAATGACCTGAAATGACTTGCATATTAATGAGGCCTTTCAGTCAGGTAGGCTGTGAAAAAACCCTCTGTGATCATGATTCAAATCTCATCATGGTGTAAATCAAACATACAGAAAAAACAGCAATACTGTGAAATATTATTACAATTTAAAATAATGGTATTCTATTATATTCTTTAAAATATAATGTATTTCTGTGATGCAAAGTGTCTGAACAATTATGTTACCTCTATGGCATTTCATATAGGCTTTTAGCTTAAAAGCATGCACATTTGGAGAAATATTGATGGATTCTCATATGTTTGTCAATTTTCTATATAGAAGAGTAATATTTATTTCATACTTTATACTTTATACATTTATTTATACTCAACAATTCATACTTGCAGCCGGAGGGCGCTCTGTACACCTTTAGTCCACAAATGCCTGAGCACTAAAGAAGAATAGGCAATCCAGGAACTAACCGAACTAACAGAGGCCAGAGATCGCTAACGATGGCTATTCAAAACACTTTTCAAGACAATAAATACACGATTGAGACGATGAATGCATGTATTGCCTCTGAATTTGCGTCTGAATAGCGCTCCCTCCGTGGGCGTGGCCGCATTAGCGGATAATGAGCTGAATCACGGATTTCTGACATGGCTCTCTTTTCATACAGATTACATAAACACAGAATGTTTGTTTTCGATTTGACTTACACGATTTAAAACCTGACATTTCAATGTTTCTTTAGACACAAGTCTCATTTTTGTGTCATTAGTATTCACTAAGTTACAGTTCATTTTCTGAGAACTATCAGATTGGACTTCCTTCAGAGGGAGACGAGAGATCTTGCATCATGTTAGTTTTTTTTATTTTACAAAAAGCACAACATTTTGTTTTTACTCTGAGTGTACACAAATGAAAGAAGATACTCCGCAGATTAAAATGGTGTATAACTCTTAATTGTATGTGCAACATTAACAGAGTATTTTGAGTCTCTTTCACACTGGTAAGCCGGCGATACCCTCAGACCTCAGAGTGTTAATGTGTGTCCATAAGAGAGAGAGATAGAAAGAGATGTTATCCATTTATTACTTGAAGCTCATTTTAACGTATCACAATCAGCATGTGTAGAGTTTTCTATTGACATTCTTAAAGACGTCATTGCAGTAGATTGGAGTGTCTTGTGAGTGTTGTGTTCTGGCTGTTTTCTCCATCTGGAAAATCTCATGTTGTTCATTCACTCCTTCACTCTCTCCCTCTATGATGTAGAGTTGTGTGTAGATCCTGTTCAGGAGGGTTTCATTCTCCTGGAGTTTCAGTCCCTCAAATAATCTCTCATACTTGTTCTTCATGCTGGTTTTGAGGTGGTCTTTGACTCTCTGGAGTTCATCATCTACTGCTTGAGGAGAATACTGGTCTCCAGTCTGATCATCTCTGATTGGAAACAAAATACAAATATAAAAACATGTTCATGAATAAATCATGCAAGGAACAGCAACACATTTAAGAGAGAAGTGTCAGTTTAACAGACTCCTGTTATATAACACATATTTACATCAAACTTTAACATATTTTTCTGGAATTTAAGTCACATTTTCTATCATCTGAAATGTGCTGCATCTCATATTTGTCTGTTTTGGACTCATATGTAGACGTTTTGGTCTCTTAGATTCCTGTCCTAGTTTTGTCTTGATTACTTGGACTTTCAAAGACACTAAATATTCAGAAATATTATTGATATGATGGCACTGAAACTATCAGATGAGAACAAAACATGAACTGAACTGAGCTGAATAATGACACTGCTGACAAAACGTGCATCAACATCTGAACTGAGAGTGTAGTTTATAAATCTGTTGTCAAAGAAAAACATCCTCCTGGATCTCCCTGTGGTTTTCCGTCAAAATATTAGCTCAAAGATTTAAGGTTTGAAAGCAAGAAATAAAGACATCATGAATATTATTGTTGCAATCTAACTGTTGTTCTGTAATATAAAAATAACAAATGATTATATCATATAATAACTCTTACAGTTTTTTTTCAATTGCTAACAAGCATTTAGCAATACTTACTTTTTCTAAACTCTTAACACAGCAACACACAAACATCACACAGTTAGCCAAATAGTTAATTTTCTGCCCAAAACCATATTTTGTTATATAAACACAAACTCCACATTTCAAAACGCTAAAAACCTTTTTCAACACATACTAACTCTATCAAAACACAGCAAAACTGATTCAAAATCGAGTCGTTCTGTCAAAACATAGCACTAGTTTTCTATTCAACATGAACATATAGTCAATCAAAGCGCAATGACTGTCAAAATACTAACAGTTGATGGCATTATGAAAACTGCATTACTTGTCATGTTTCGGTTCAAACTGGAGAAAATATGAAATCCATTGTTTTTATAATTCAGTTTCCTTTTACTACAGTAATAGTATAAGGCATGCAAGCCATTCTACATTTTTGGTTGAGTGTTGAATGTGTGCATTCTTGGCAACAGAAGTGAGTCATTATTTTATAGAACGTGCGGTAGAAAAAGAGAAGAAGGAAGTAACAGAATTGCTCAGGGCAGCTACTGGTCAGATGTGTCCCCTATGCAGAACTTCAGTGTCCCCCTTGGTTGAAATCACTTTCTGGGGTTGGGTGTGGGGTGTTGATGGTGCCCATAGATGGTGGGATGGTGTCCCCTTGGTAGTTAGTGCCCTACGCAGACCACATATTCTGCATATATGGAACAATGGTAGTGGAATCGTTGTAGTAAAAGATTTACATGAAGCTTTTACTGAAATGAAAACATGAAATTGCTGCCATTGATCAACAACAAATCCAACATACATGGCCTTTGGTTACTGTTGAAGCTTTTTTCCACCACAGAATAAAAAAAGTATAAAAGGTAATTGTGACTTTTTATCTCACAATTCTGACTTTTTCCCCTCAGAATTGTGATATATAAACAATAGGAATTGAGTTTAAAAAGTCAGAATTGTGAGATAAAAAGACATAATTACCTTTTTTATTTTCTATTCATGGCAGAAATAAGCTTTCATAGGTTCCACGTGTAAGTGAAAAAAACAGAGATGCACAGTCCAGCATTCTTCCTCCTCTCCCATACCTCTTCTTCTCCCTTGTCCTGATCCAACTTCTCCTTTCCTCCTTCATCTATTCCTCTCCCTTACCCAGATATTATTTTCTCTCTGCTCCTCTGTGTTGTTCTTCATCCACACTGAACGAATCCGATTCAAAGAGTCCTATTTTACTGTGTATGTCCATGTAATGGAAAGAAGTTCAACCCCTGACTATACTTCCAACTGAGACTGGAATCTGCTCAATATTTCAGTGATCTGCTAATTAAAAATGCTTATCAATTGTTTCAGTATTTGTTTTATATATTTTTTTCAATACTTTTGAGCTGCTGTTGTTGCAGAATTAGAGGTTTTATCCTATATTTAAAGATTGGAGCATTGGGTCTTCATTTCTGACTTGCTGTGTTTAAGCATTTGCAAATAAGATGAGAAAGATCCATGATTTTGGTATGAGGTAAGCTTATATGAAAAGAAAATTTAAGCATTTAAAAAATGTGTTAATTGATTGCATTTTGTGTGAAAACGACATGAATTGTGTTAATGGTATGGCCACAACAGATGGATGTTCTGCTAAATGTGTTTAGAGTTTTGAAAATGTGACTACAGAATGGACAAATGTATGTTAGCAATTGAAAAAAACTGTAAATTTAAAATCAAAAATAAATTGTAAAGCTATAATTTATTTTTTTATTGTGGTCGGCATGTCGCGAGAACCACTGACCTAGACTGTAATGGTGGTGGCCCATACAAAAAAATAAGCTTTCAAACTGTTACCTAAATTATATTAAATTCAGGTGCCAGATAGGGTTCAACCTATCACCAGTTATGTGGAATTAAAGAAAATACACTTGAAATCATGACACAAAAAAACTGGATGCAGTTCAAATATATTTTCAAAATCAAGCAATCAGAAAAAAAACAGCATTTTTACCAACCATTCACACATACAACTCAAAAAAAAAAAAAACAGAATGAGAAAATATAGCCTAGGGTCAGCCCGTGAATGCTGGTTAATTACATCAGTTTCTAGTGTCCATTTCACTCCACATTATCGCACCAAAAAGAAGCAATACACACAACAAAAGACAGGGAGAAAAAATGTATTAAATAAACAACTTTCACAAAAGTTCACAAGTTTGTCAAAAGACAATACACCAATTGGGCGATACACGAAAGTACAGACGAGAATGTGACTTTGTTGGCTAGTGAGTGTGTTGTTGTGGTGGTGGTGAGAGTGTGTGTGTGTGTGTGTGCAGGCAAGGGCGTAATTTCCACTGGGGACAGGGGGGACATGTCCCCCCACTTTTCAAAATCCCGTTTGTGTCCCCCCCACTTTCAAACTAGTTTATGATTTTTTAACCGCACACCGTCATCGCCACGGAGGAGCAGAACACAGAGAGCCTGCCTGTGTCGATGCGCACGTCCGCGTCCAGGAACGTCGCGTGCACACTCTTATGAGGAGGTATCGCGGTTGCGGCACAGTCAGCGATGAAACGCCAGAAACAGCAACAGATGACTTTAATGTCGTCATGGATGAAATGAAAGAAGTTGGTTGATTCAGTAAATTAGCTCAGGTCAGGATAATCATATTTTCTTTCTACACCTGTTGATGTTAGCCTTGACTGAGCTAACGTTAACATACACTGTTGCTAGGTAACTTCTTATTTAGACTGTTAGCTAAATATTTAATGTATGAACATTGTGTGTAGCATAAAAACGTTTTCCGTTTTTTTGTGCTTCGTCCCCGACTAGAGCTGTCCCCGTTTTATAGCTCGTTCAAAATAACCCGCAAATACATTGCAAAAATGTCATACAGCATACAGCAGCCTGCTGGTTATCAGAGCAATCGTGTAGTGATTATATTCACCAACAGAGGGGGCTGTGCAGCCACACTGGTCGCGCGCGCGCCGCTACTTCATGAAGACGATTTTTACCGTGGGACCACATAGCCTTGAGTAGTGGGTTTTGTTGTGAAAACCTGGCAACCCCGGCGCCACTATCCTCAGTTATCAAACATCGTTATCATTTTCAGCTTTCAGGTAGTAACATACTGATAATGTTAAATTAAAGTAATACTGTTACATGTTTTATAACAGGCCCTCAACAGGGTGCGGGATTGTTTTGGACAATTTTAAATATCCCCAGTCACAACGCAACGATTTCCACACACATCTTAACTATATCATGTGGTGAAGGTGCACTCAAATATGAATAAATAAAAAAATAATAACAATAGGCTACTCTTGCAACTCACTATGCTTTTATGAGTCTAAAATGCAAAATAATGGTAAAAAATAGTTACAATTTTAAAAAGTTGTAATTTCTGTAGTCAAAAACGCTTGTGAAAATTGAAAATATTAAATTCAATAATAAATGTTAAAAATATTTGCTGTTTTATTTATCTCATATTTATGTTGTTTTATTCTGTAATGTGATTTTTCAAAATAGTTTATTAGTTTTTTGCAGCTAGGCATACTGGTTAGTTTTTTTTTTTTTTTTTTTTTTTTTTTTTTTTTTGAGAATTGTATTAAAACCAGACCAAAAATCCTAATAATAAAATTTATAAAAATATCCTAATAAAAAAATCATAATAATAATTAATGTAAAATCAATGTGGAACCCACAACAACTTAAAAATCAAAAATGTATTGTCCCCGTTTTTAAATTAATAGATAATAACCAGTGAGATTTCGGTGAAATTTTGACCATTAAAATAGGAAATGTCCCCGGTTTCCATTTTTCAGAAATCTGGCCACCTTTAAAACGCAACATTTTCTGTCAGCAGGGTTTTTCCTGCATAGAGAATTAAGAGGCGGCTGCCTCCATCATTCTGATAAGAGTGTTTTCCTACAATGATGTAATGAATCAGTGACAATTTAAGGTTGAAGGGAACATTTTAAATAAAAGTTAATTTATAAGCAACCTACTTCAGTGTAATATGTTACCATATCATCAAGCTTAACACTGAGAATGTGAATAATTGTAATGGGATGATCAGGTTCAGATATCTAAATCAAAGAATATCATTGAGTGGTTGGCGGGTGGATGATTTATTTTTAACAGTGGATTCAGGTACAAGTCAATGCACAGACTTTTTCTTTGTTCAATTTGCACACTGAACATGGGTTGGAGCTCTTTATTTTGAACTCTCAAAGTTCACCAGATTAATGAATTTATCTTTAAAATGTACAAAATTTTCTTCCAGGGGGGCATACCCCCGGACCCCCCTAGAGGGTGTGTGTCCCCCCCACTTTTCAAACCAAAGTTACACCCTTGTGTGCAGGGATGGGCAGAATTTATGATAAATGTATTTCAAATGCGTATTTCAAATACAAAATAGTATTTTGTAATTTGTATTTGATTAGGTTGATGAAAATGGCTTTGTATTTTCTATCAAAATATTTTAGTGTTTTGTATTTTTGTATTTTTAAATACTGTAAAATACTTTGTAAGAAGTCTACATGATGACATCATAAAAATGCGGCCTCTGATTGGTGCTTACTCAGTAGTTTGCCCAGATTTGTTGAGTTCAGAAAAGTTTTGGTGTTTGTTTTAGTAGCCTAATATTCTTGAAAACTATTATACAGAGCAGCAGCCCCCTATATTTATGATTAACAATCAAATGATCCATTAGTTAGAAACTATAGTTGCTAGTATAAATACAGGTGCCATCATTTGTCTTCTTATAAATGTCTTGTTTGTCATTCAGTCAGTGTTGCTGATGCAAAGTAGGCCCTTCGTTACCAAACACCAAGTAACTAAATTAGGATACAATTAGTCATTCACAAACATTAAACTGTTGGTTACTTTAAAACTAAACTAACCTAACCTAACCTAACTATATTTTTATAATATTTAATAAATAATATTCGATCTGTTAAAGCCACAATATGTAAATTTTCAGGTCTCTTATGCAGTGCTCATCCTTGATTTCACAGAATCATGGGAGGCGTTGTCTTCACGTCTACAGCAAGTGGAAAAAAATCAGGAAGGGACTCGGTCAGAAATCATGTTCATGGATGAGATTATTACAGTTTTTCTCAATTGCTAAAACACTAAACCCTATTGTCTGAACCAAATGAATGAATGAGTGAATGAATGAATGAGTGAATGAGAATGAATACTCAGTTGCCTGAACCCACTGACAGAATCAATCACTCTTTAGGCAAAACCATAAGCACTTTTCACCTGTTTAGACACAACTTGCCAACATATTTTCATTGTGATGCACCCGTGCTGCATAATGGTGAGCACAGGTGACAAAAGTCAAACACAATTAAAGCACAGATGTCACCACTTGAACACAACAACTCAAAATTGATCACACTTGTGGCTAATGATGTGAGGGAACATATAAAGTAAGCCAGTTCAGAGAGCACTGGTTTGTGAGGCCCCACAATGGATAGAAATCTGAGAGGAAGAGTTCGTGTGGGAGGAGGTCGAGGTGGTCAGCGAAGACCAAGAACAGTAATATCTGATGAAAACAGGGCTACTGTGCTTGACCATGTTCTTGTCCATGGTATGAGCATGAGGGAGGCTGGACAAAGGGTACAACCAAACATCAGTAGATTCACTGTGTCCACCATAATCCGAAGATTTAGAGAAGAGAACAGGTAATTACCTTTTTTTGACATTAGAGTGCAGTATGTAAATGTTGACAGCAATTACTGTATGACATACTATATACTGTACCACAGTATACTGTAAGTAAATATATGTTTCAGTACATCACTGTACCAATATACTGTAGTATTGTAATGGAGGGTTGGTCTAACTGTTTGTAGGCCTAGTATTCCATGTATATTTTTTGTAACTCCATGTTCTCTTTTTGTAGAATTGAAAAACTGCCACATGGGGGTGGGAGGACAGGTATGTTCTCCCCACACCAAGAGACCCTAATTGTTGATATGGTCCGTGAGAACAATGCCATTAAACTGAGTTAAATTCTGCAGAAGATCATTGAGGACCATGTAAATTTTGAGTGTATCAACAGTGTCAGCCTCTCTACTGTTGATCGTGTCCTCAAGCGCAACAGACTGCGCATGAAACAGCTATACAGAGTGCCCTTTGATCGCAACTCAGACAGAGTCAAAGAGCAAAGATTCCAGTATGTACAGGTTGGCATATATCCAGACACATTCAATGTTGATTACTCTAAGTAGTGATTTACTGTAGTGGCCTAAATCACTTTTTCCGTATCGCTTATAAAACTATATCTATTTCTACAGAGGGTTTTTCAGCTGGATGCAATGGAAAGACCCCATGAATACATCTACATGGATGAAGCTGGGTTTAATCTCACCAAAAGGAGAAGGAGAGGCTGTAATGTGATTGGCCATCGGGCCATTGTTGGTGTTCCTGGGCAGCGTGGTGGCAATGTCACATTATGTGCTGCCATCAGCAATCATGGGGTTTGTCCACCATCATGCCAACCTGGGGCCCTACAACACTCACCAGCTCCTCATTTTCCTCAATCACATGCGAGATGCTCTGTTAGGGCAGCAGGATGAGCATCCCATCTATGTTGTTGTTTGGGACAATGTGAGTTTTCACAGAGCCCTCCAGGTTAGAGAATGGTTCAATATGAACCAAGGTTTTATCAATCTTTGCCTTCCACCGTACTCCCCTTTCCTAAACCCCATTGAGGAATTCTTCTCCTCATGGCGGTGGAAGGTATATGGACGCCAACCTTACACCAGGGTAAATCTCCTGCAAGCCATGGGACTTGCCTGTGGTGACATAGGTGTGGAGGCATGCCAAGCCTGGATACGGCATGCCAGGGTTTTTTTCCCCCGTTGCCTGGCCAGACAAACTGTGGCCTGTGATGTGGATGAAGTCCTGTGGCCTGACCCAGTACGGAGACATGATGCTGTGGCTGAGTAATGCACTTATTTGTATATTTTTGTACTTTATTTTTACATGGGCTTACTGTACACAAGTGGCAAACACATAAGATTTCTGTTTTGTCTTTTTGTACAAGTGCCAAATGCACAGGTTTTTGTTTTGTTTTGCAACATGCATTTAGCCTACAGTGAACAATAAACATTTATTTCTCCAGCTTCATTTCCTGAGCATTGTGTTTTCTATTTTTCTACGTAATGTTTAGTGACTGTTCAGTAGTGTTTTTAATTTTGATTGACTCGGGGCACGATTTGACAACATAGTTCAGTTTTGAGCACAGATTGAACTGTTTTGAGGTGAAAGTTTGGTTTTGCAAGAAGAGTCTGAGGTTTTGTGAATGTAGCTTGAAAATTGGGTTTTGTGTTCACATTTTAGAGAAAAGGAGAGCAGCTTTCAAGAAATGTGTCTTAGCAATCGAGAAAAACTGTAACGTTACTGTAGTATGAAGCAGAGCAGGGTCGAGTGCTGTGCGAGCAGAAACAAGGTCACTAGAGCGATTTCTAATGAGAGACGAGCGTGATACACATCTCGAGAGCAGCAGGACTTTTATTATGTCACAGTCGCCGCTTCCGCGTCTTCCGGTCAAGCGAATGTGAGGTAATGCGGCACTGTTTATCATATTAGATACATTTGTGTGTTGAAAGTTGTTTTAATGCTACTCTGCGTTTGTTCAGCGGCTGCAATGAGACACTTGTTGCACACTGCAGTAAGCTAGATCAATATGAGTCATGGTGAAACATGGTACTCGCAGTAAATCATAAAAACAAGATTTAAACAAGCTATATAACATGATTAGTTTTCTGGTGATTAATGAATGCAAACAGTTCCTCATCTGTCTAATAAAACATATAATATGTTTTATTAGACAGATGAGGAATATAATGCATATTTGGTGTTTCCATGGTTTCTACAAAATAAAACCAGAAACCAGGGTAACGTGGGTATTATGTCATTGATATGGGACCCATGACACGATCTGTGTCCTGGTTAAAATTGCTTATTTCTCTGGATTTCAACATTCTTGGAAACATTTGGGATAATTTAAGTACACAAGTCAACAAAACATATAACATTGTTCTAGTGGTTTTTGGATATGATTAGGATCGCGGGTCAAACCGCCAAACTGCTGAAATCACGCTCCGAAGCTTCCTGAAGCAGTGTTTTGAAATCGGACATCACTATATAAGTCGTTATTTTGTTTTTTGGCACACCAAAAATATTCTTGTGGCTTTATAATATTAATATTGAACCACTGTACTCACATGAACTGATTTAAATATGTTTTTAGTACATTAATGGATCTTGAGAGAGGAAATGTCATTGCTGGTTATGCAGGCCTCACTGAGCCATCGGATTTCATCAAAAAATATCTTAATTTGTGTTCCGAAGATTAACGAAGGTCTTACGGGTGTGGAACTACATGAGGGAGAGTAATTAATGACATTATTTTCATTTTGAGTTGAACTAACCCTTTAATCAGCTGAGTCAGTAATGGTGAAGAGATCAAATAGGCCAACTGATGGAAGGTTTGTGAAGAAATTTCATATCCATGGATTCAGTCTTAAAGAGACCGTAGCCTGTATTTGTCATTAATAATAATAAAACAACAAAATATGTTAAATAAATGTATACATGGTAAATAAACCTACTGTATCTAAAAAACAAGTTTATTTAATTTGTATCTATATAGTATTTGTTGTATTGTTTGTAAACTTACAACAATTAAGCAATTATATATATTGGTAATTATGCCCTTTGAAGGTTATTGTTACGGTTGCTGGTATACAAAGCACATGACGAGGAGATAAAGTGAATATAAGTCTTTACTTGTGGAGAAACAGGAATCCAAAGGAACATACACCAACTTAACACGAACGATACCGGACAACACAAGACTAGAAACACAGGGTATATATACAAGGGACTAACAAAGGAACTAAACTAGGTGACAGGATAATTAACAAGGCACAGGTGAATCAAATGAACTAATTAACAGGGAAACTAGGTCACAGGGGCAGACAGAGACATGACATGTAACATTTCGCCCCCTCCCAGATAGGCGCGTCCTCGCGCCATAAGAGTCCAGAGGAGGGAGGGAGGGAGGGAGGGGGTTCTGGAGGAGGGCGGAGAAGACACAAAACAAAAGAAAAGAGTCCATGGAAAACAACAAAGAACGTTCAAGGGGGAGTGGAGGGTGGGAGGAGCCAGGAGAAAGCCAGGAGCAGGAAGAGCCAGATGGTACCCCAGAAGCCAGCCAGGACAAGGCCCCAGGGTAGAGTTGCAGGTGGGAGGAGCCATGGTGGAGTTGGCTTGGGGGCAGACGACACCCTGGGGACGACCAACGGAGATGCAACTGGAGACCCAGGTGTAACTGTAGAGCCGACGAGCCCACGCGCAGCCGATGGTCCTGGAGACCGAGGAGGAGCCGTGGTGACGAGCGTCCGAGGAGGAGGCGGACATCCAGAGGGCAGAGGCTGAGCCGGTGGGACCGAGGATGTAGGCGGAGCTGGAGGGAAGGAGGAGCCAGACGGAGCCGTAAGTGCAGGCAGGTGGACGACTGACCAAGGCGGAGCCGGAAAGACGAGGGAGCCCAGGAGAAGCCGTATGGCCGATGGTGTCCGGTGGAGCCGAGGGAGGGAGGAGCCAGGGTGACACCGAAGTGTCGACGGGCCGAGGTGGAGCAGGGTGCGTGGAGGCTGGAAGTGGAGGCAGGGGATCCTCTTGAGTGGATGTAGTGGAGGACCTGAAGATGCTCGACATCCCCACCTGGCATGTGGGAGATGTCGAGCAGCTGAAGGGCAGAGGTGATGGTGGGGCTGAGGAACTGGCTGAGAAGCTGGGTGATGGAGGCGGGAGAGGGAGGCTGGGTGGGCAGACGGGGAACTCAGGAGACGTAGGAGAACTGGAGAACACGGGAGAATGGTCCTCATGGAGCTCAGGAGATTCATTAAAAACAGGGAAGTCAGGGGAATGGGAAATCACCTCTCCGGAAAAATCAATTAGATCAGCCAAAAAAATGTCTTTCAGTTCCTCTGCATATTTGCCAGTGTCAGTCATTGTTTTCGTCATGGTGTTGTTGTGGGCGGAGCTTTCCTCCCAGCCCTCGAGCTCCACAAGCACTCCCACGACGTCAGATGATGTTACCGGCTCGCGCACCTGGTCAGACCCTTGCTGTGAGGTTGGCTCCGGGGCGATGGTACTGTCCGATCCTTTCCTTGGTCCTGGCTCATCCATCGCGGTGGGCTGGCCTCCTCGGTCTGCGGTGGGCTCGTGAAACATCTCCGTTGTGACGTTCGTCGATGGTGGCTGACTGGCTTCTGGCAGTGGAGTGGGGCTGGCGGCGAAGTCATCCTCCGCGGGGCCGACGGTGACAGGTGAATCGTTACTCACCAGCACCCACTCCACGAGTGCGGCGAAGTTCTTCCGAGGACCGCTCCCTGGGAGGCGTGCTCGGGACCACTCACTTAGGCTGTAGAGATAAAGTACACGGAGCGTGCAGTCAGGATAGTGTGTACGGCACGCCAGCTCCAAAAACTCCAGGGTGTGAGCCTCCAGGGAGCGGTCCCTCTGCTCCAGGCGAAGAATGGCGACATCAGGGTCCATGACGAAGAACAAAGGGGAAAAACAAAACTGTTTTGGTCCGGTATTCTGTTACGGTTGCTGGTATACAAAGCACACGACGAGGAGATAAAGTGAATATAAGTCTTTACTTGTGGAGAAACAGGAATGCAAAGGAACATACACCAACTTAACACAAACGATACCGGACAACACAAGACTAGAAACACAGGGTATATATATAAGGGACTAACAAAGGAACTAAACTAGGTGACAGGATAATTAACAAGGCACAGGTGAATCAAATGAACTAATTAACAGGGAAACTAGGTCACAGGGGCAGACAGAGACATGACATGTAACAGTTATTGGACACTGTGAAATTTTTGTTCTTTGTGTTTGTGACAAACACAAAAAAATGATTACTTTTTTCATTGGAGTAATAATAAAGAAGCTGTCCTACACAGGACTGTACGGTAACATTTTTCTTAAAAAAAAAAAAAAAAAGGAGCACTTTCTGATCAATAACAGACATTAACTTTCTCATTACAGGGTGATATTTGCCCCTTTAAATTAATTTCCTGGGACATTTGTACCATTATAAGAGCAATTTTTCTAATCTCATTAAATATATGCATAATTTGTCAATTTCTTAAAACAGAAAATTTATTTTAAAAGTTAAACAACAAATTCAGTTAGAACAATAAGACCCAATCAGACTGTTACCAATCAAAAGAAATCATAAAATCCATCTTTGCACAGCAGAAGAGGCACAGTAGCTCCATCTGAAGTGGTGTTATTTAGACATTTACATAGACTGCTTCATGCAGATCATGGGTAAATAATGTTGTGCGAATGTTTTTAAATATAATGTTTTGAATTTAGAAAAATGTATATATAAAAAAATCTTTAAAAGTTTGATATTTTGGTAAAACTTTATAATAATGTTCAGTTATAAGTAATTTATGAATTATTAGTTAATGATTAACAAATCATTTACAAAACATGAATATACATTTATAAATGATTGATAAGTGATATACTAATATTTTATGAATGTTTTATTAGTTCAGTTATGAGACACTTATAAGTTATTAGTTAATGATGAACAAATCATTTACAAAACATTACAATATACGTTCATAAATGATTAACAAGTGTTATGCTAACAATTTACAAATGTGTTGTAAGTTATCTTAATTAAATAAATCAAACAGATCATTAGTAGATGGTTTATAAGTTATTAGTCAAGACATTATTTATCACTTATAACTGAAGTATTTATGACAAAATTGTTTTAGTATCATTATCTCTATAAACAATTGTTAATCATGAACAAATGAAGAACAAACCATTAGTAAATGCTCAGTATATGATTTATTGATGAAGTTGTAAGCTGGTCTGTGTTCAAAAGCACAAACATGCAGGTATGCTAAAGCACTATTTTTAAGAAGAGTAATTTATTTGTTTTGAAGTGGATAAACACTTATAAATGCCTTACAGTCAGGTGATTCCAGTGGATTATATTAAATCCTTTCACTCATCAGCACAGACTTGTGTTCTGTGTGGAGTGTGTGGGGTCTAGTGATGAAGTCATCCTCTGATCCGGATTTACCTTCCACTGAAGCTCACACCAGGTGCACAGAGTTAAACACTCCATGTGTGTCAGAGAAGACAGCTGTCTATACCCTCACCAGTCAGCACTTACACTGCACTACACACTATAAAGTGTTCAACACCTGTTATGGATGATGTGTAAATGCATGAATAAATCATTTACAAAGCTTTCTGCATACCCTATTCTAAAGTGTAAACTATTCTTCACTTGTAAATGTGTTACGTATCATTTGTAGACCTTTCTTTCCTGTTACAAATTATTTGTAAAACATGCTTTGTAATATATTATTATAAAATATAAACAATTATATTTTTACATTTTCATAAACTTAAACTTCTATAACTTTTTTTTAAATTTCACTTTTATAATTTATTTCACTTCTACAATAATCTGACAAGTGTCTTCTTTAAAACAAGACCAACCTTAGGTCTATATTCCAAAGCATTGTTGAACTACAACCATTTGTGTTTGGATAGATCATTTTCATGTCTATGTGAAAAAAGGGAATGACAGTTAATTAAACCTGTTTTTCTCAGAATTACGTTCCTGAAAATCAGATTTGGAAAGGGCTTTCACATAGTGTTGAAACCAGTGATAGGTAAAATTTCACCATGTGATGGTTTTCACAGATCACATCACAAATGATTTCTTGCTGTTGTATAAGTCAGTCTATTGTCTCCAGTACAGGACAGTGTCTCACCTGGGGTCAGAGGTCACTGGTCCATCACTGAATCTTAGAGGATGATCCATGGATTGATTGCACTTCAGAGACACACAGCTGGGATCTGGAGATGAAGATCTCTTCCTCGTTTCAAAGTCTGACATCTTCCCTGTATATGGAAACACTGGGAACATTACATTAATATTACATTAATATTTATGCATTTAGCAGATGCTTTAATTACAAGTAATTAACAGTGTGTTCATTTTAGCAAATATCCCAGTGAACAACATGTGCTCTAAGAATTAGAGATCGACTGATATGGGTTTGTCTATAACCGATGCTGATGTTTAGAGGTCAGGGTCAGCCAATGGCCGATATATTTTTTTTTTTAGGGTCAATATTGCCTAGTTTTTCCCTTCATTTGCATGCTAAAATGTCACACTAATAATAAGTGGATGCACAACATTTCTAAACTTATCATCATTTATTGAACACTGACTTGAACCATCTCTCGAATCATTAAAATAAAATATTTATCCAAAGTTAACCAAACAAATCAATAAACTGACCATTAAATTTAATAATAATCAATCATTTACATAAATGTTTTAGAGCATTTATCAAACAAAATTTTTCAAGTTTGTTGGAACATAAATGTAAACTTAAATATACATTTAAATAAAATAATACAACTTTATAAATAAAAATCAATTAAACTGAAATATATAAAAAGTAAAAAATAAAATATATAAAAAACAAATGATAGTAATGCTGCAAAAACACACTAGCAACCAGCAACATTCGTGTTTGGTATAAATGACACAGAACATCTAAAGTGCATTCTAACTTTCTGCAACTTCCTCATTTTTATATAAAACAAAGTCCTCAAGTAACTAACTGTGAATAAAAACTTAAAGGTTTTCGTGCACTTGACTTAGCAGCATCAAATTTCTTTTAGTGCAAATAACATAGCAGCAAACTCCTCATTTTTGAGTGAAGGAAATTATGTAAACATTATAGAACAATATAAAAAGGAATGTGCTTTAATTTTAACTCAGTTGCAGTCCCTGAGTCTTCCTCACTCTACCCATCTTTCGCTGAAAGTTCTCTGTACTCCCAGTTTTAGGACGGCAGGTTCTCATGCAGGAAACACAACTGTTCTGCATGTTCTCCAGTGAGGCGGCTCTTCTTGTTGTCAAAAATATTCCCAATCTCACTAAATACCTTCTCGCTGGGAAGAGAGGAGGGGGGTGGACAGAGGAATTTCCTTGCCAGTGGTGCAAGAAGGTGTAGGCAGGATGTATTTTGTTTCCAGTCTGTCTGTCAATCAATGGCTCACGGAGGTACTGATCCAGCTGCTCAGAGATGTGATGCTCATCATCACTCTCCTGAGTAGGAGTTTCATGAGGCCCCAAGATGTTTGCATACATTTGTTCAAGAACACTGGAGGGACCAGGTAATTCTTCATCTTCCACAATTCTCTGTTTTGGATCTGATCATTGGTCTTCAGTGGTGGCTGTTTTCAGTTGCTCGGACACAATGGCACGCTCTTCTTTTATCCATCGTTTTGCCTTGGTCAGTGTGTCCACTGCAAAAAGACGACCCTTATAACGAGGGTCTAAATATTTTGTCTCCTCCATCCTTGCAAACCTTTTCTGCAAGCTTTTGCAGCATGGTTTCTCTTAGGGTGCTTTCACACTTGGTTCGATTGCCTGGACCGAACCAGATTTTGATTGCTCCCCCCTCCCCCTGCCCCCATTGGACTGTGTTCACATTATATTATTTGGTCCAAACTGCGGTTCATTTGCGTCATCAAACCAGCAGCTGTTTACTCTGTTGCTTAGTAACAACGGCCCAAGAGAAGACAGCAAAATGCATAACGTTGCTCTCCTCACATTTATATTTTTGTTTTTGAACTGCTGGTTTTGTTCATAACGGCACTTGCATCTGTCTGCCGCAAATGTAGAACATTGAAGGCGAGCAGAAATGAGAGAAATGCAGTCACGCTTGTCGGGAAAGTAAGTGGAACACACACACAAACATGCATTTTTATCAAATAATACAGCATTAATAGTGGGTCACTTCCGTAATTTGGTACATTTGCATTCATATCAGAAGCGAACCGTACCGGAGTTCACTTGAACTGCACCCCAGACCACCCTTTTTAAGCGGACTCGGGCGCGGTTCGCAGGTGCGCACCCGAGTTCAGAAGACAGCATTCACATCATTCAAACATACCGAACTCTAACTTCAATCGAACCCGGGTGCGCACCAAAAGTGCTAATGTGAAAGCACCCTTAGTGTTTTAATCCCCCTTGTGTTAGGACCCTCTGCCTGAAGCACCATCGTTAGCACAGCAATGCTTGGGATGACACTGGAGATGGAAGCCTCTGACCTGCTGATCTTGAGGGTGACTTCCTCAACAGGTTCCAACGTGTCAGTCAAATTGGAAATTATGTCTCATTGATCTGCAGCTGGAGTAGCAATTTTTCCATATTCTCCAGCATAGATAGAGTGCTCGTTTCTGCTCCAGCATCCTCTGCATCATGTGGAGCGTGGAGTTCCAGCAAGTGGGTTCAGACTGAATGATACTGTGCTGGGGGAGGCCAAGTTCTTTTTGAATTTTTTTTCAGATTCTGCTTTGCAAGCACAGAGGGGTTGAAATGTTTAGCTATGTTCTTTAACTTGGCATTAACGTCCTGCTCGCTGACTGTTGATGCCATCAGTCACCACAAGCTGTATCAGGTAATCAGGTATTTCTGCCAATCTGAGGCCTTTAACCATGTTAGCACTACTGTCACGGAGCACAAGTACAACCCTGTCATGGCTGATGTCCCAGTACTTCAGCAGGCTGATGAACATATTGCTGATGTACTCCCCAGTGTGGAAGCCAGACATGGCCTTGGCATTTAGGACAACTTGTTTTTGGAGAGTGTGCATGTGCTCTATCTAGTACGTCAGAACAAGCCTATGATTGCATCTGGAAATAAAGCAAAATAACAGAAAAATGAGAATTAGTCCTCTAATGCCATGCACATAATTTATAGCAAAAAATCTAGCATTAATTTGATCTCAAACGGATTCATTTAAAGAAGTTATTACTCCACCACCTGCATAACGTCATCCACCAGCGTGGTTGAACAACAGGTTTATGACAATACGGTTTTGGGAAACATCACGGTACTGGTCTGTGAGCGGAGCAGAGTAACGTAGCGCTGACGCCTTCTCCACCCCACGCACAGAGTGAAATTCTCCGACTCCGATACAGGAAAAATAAAACAGAACTTATAACACTGGGGCTAATATGTTAGCAAGCAAGCTGCTGATAGTTTTCGACTAACGGTTACAGTCCTTAAAGCATTATGCCAGTTCCCGACGGTTCTATGCTATTCGTTTTTTCTTTCACTAAGTGAAGCAACACTTCATAGTTTACTAGTAATAAATAGTAAATATATGGCCATAGGACTTTGAAATATCAGAATTTAAGCCTTACCTTTATCTCCCAGGACTGTTGTTGAATCTTTCAAAAGTTTTGGCTTGGGGTCCTTCACATGCGGCAGCAGCAGAGAAGCAGGTCTCTGCAGAACAAAAAGGGGCGTTTCCCAATTTTGGGGTGTTGTCACATGGGAATAGGTGTTTTTCATCTCTTTTACCTGATTTGCTCAAATCGAGTGGGAGATTTCCGGAAAAACAATAAGAGATATGTCTTGTATATGAATGTAAGTGTATTGTTGTAAACTAGCTGTTGTTTTAAAAGTTTCTTTTGCGTGAATATGCTTGCCAGCCCATTGTAAAAAGCTCCAAGCAATCTACTTCCACTGACTTCTAGCGATAACTAACGATAGCGATATTCTATTTGATCTGTTCGTCACTTGATTTGTTTTAGTTTTGCCATCAGGTTGAGGCTACAGTGTCTGTGGTCAATAAAATGATTATAAAGTTTAAAATCTTCAGAGTCATAATTTCAGGTTAACACATTTTCTTTATTTTAATGCTTACACGAGGTCAGTAAATAGTTTCATTAATGCATATAAAGCTCATATACAATATACGCTATCATCACTGGAGTTTTAATCACGGGAGTTTTAATGCACACCTGCAGCCCATCAGCACCCTCATCAGCAGCAGCACAAAAGGCTCACGCACTCACTCAGTCACTGTCCAGTCTTGTTTGCACATGGTCTTACCTGTTGGCTTACCTCAAGGACTCCACCGAAGATACTTACCTGTCTCCAGTGTGTTCCCTCATCTCCTCTTTGTGTCCTCGTCCTGCGTGAGTTCATCTGTTACCCCTTTTCCACCAAGGCCGTTTGAGTGCTGGTTCGGAGTCAGAGCCTAGTTTCAAATCAGTTCTTTGTGTTTCGACACCCAAAGCACCAGCTCCGAACCAGGAAAAGTGGTTCATAAGTAGCACCAAAACATTGCTGGGCTAGAAGTAAGAACCGCTTGCGACAGGGGCTGGGTTACCCTGACCAACAAGAAACTTGTGACCGCCATTTTTGAAATAGCAGCTAATCGAGCTAATAGCAGCTCGATTGTAATCTCCGTCTATATACAAATTACAGCGAGCCGTGTACCATGAGCATCAACAGTAGTGAAACATCCGCGATTGTTGATAGAAGGCTTGTTCGAGATGCATTGGAGCAGCGCGGACCGATTCGGCGGGTGACATCGGAGTGCCGCGGATCCGCGGGAGCGTTTGTAGAGCAAACGACTCCTTGTGCTTTTGGATCATTCTCACGGTTCTTTGATGTCATGCACCTATCGCTCTGCGGGAAGCCGATGCATCTCGAACAAGCTTGGTGTGATTGTATTTGGCGCTGCAGCTCTAGATTTGCTGTGAAATATGAGATGTATACAGTGGCGTAAGACCTGGCTCTGTGCTGCTCTCTAGCCTGTGGAAAGGCAAACCGGTTCTTAGAAGGCAGTTGAACCAACTCCGAACTGGCACTAGCACTAGCTCTGAACTAGCACCCGGTTCATGCAGGTGGAAAGGGGGTATGTGTCTGCTCCAAGCTCCAAGTCTGTCATCCGTCTGCCATCCCTGCAACACAAAGACAAGTATCAGTTCTACATCCATATCTGCCATCGTATTTACCTGCCATCACTCACCTGCAATCTGTCACTCTACTGGTTGTTCAATAAACACTATTACCTGCATTCCTGTGTCGCTGTCCCCTTCTGTATTATAACAGAAGACCAGACCAACACCGCTGAACACCAGTATAAGCACCCTGGATCCATTCCAAGAGCTTGTGGACGCATTACGCCGAGCACTCACTGCCACTCCACCCGCATCTTCACCAGCGAGCACTTCCGCATCCACCACCGTTTCTTCTTTACCACCTGTCATCGCCAGTCCCATGGCCAAACCAGCGCCCTTCTCTGGTTCGGCAGAGGAATGCAACGAATTCGCTGGATGATTCCCCTTGAGATGCAACCGCACCTGTATCCCAACGACAATGCTAAGGTAGCTTTTATAATCTCTCAACTAGATGGCAAGGCGCTTCGCTGGGCTGAACCGCTCTGGTCCTAGAAAAATCCCATTACCCAGTCTCTCTCCAGTTTCATCGCTCACTTCAAAGAAGTCTTTGGAAGACCCGCGTGGGATACATCCATCGGTGAGCAGTTATACCAATTGAAACAAGGTTCAATGACTGTTAACGACTATGCTCTCCAATTCAGAACCCTTGCTGCAGCTAGCGGATGGGACGAGCAGGCCCTTATCACCACATATCGTCAAGGGCTGGATCCATGCATGCGGTTGCATCTCGCTGCATACGAGGATACCATCGGACTTGAACGCTTCATTCAACTCTCCATCAGATTCGCCACTCGTATACAGTCGTGTCTCGAAGAGCACCAGGGCCAGCCGTTATTTCCATCTTCACTCCGCTGACCAGAATCTGTCAGCTCCCTAGAACCAACCAACAAACCCATGAAAATTGAAAACACTCGTCTCTCTACAGCTGAGCGGCAGAGACGGTTGACCCAGAACCTATGTTTATATTGAGGATTATCTGGGCATTACATCTCTGAATGCCCCACTCACCCAGTTCATCCCATGGTGAGTGTGATTATTCCCTCTATTAATAAGATGAAATCACTCACCACTGTTGTAAACCTTACTGCTGCCGGTTTGTCTCTTCCAGTCAGTGCCCTCCTCGATTCTGGGTCAGCCGGTAATTTCATCTCCGGCACCCTCTGCCGCCAGCTCAATCTCAAGACAACAGCCATGCCGTCGACTTACCAGATCCACTCGGTAACCGGAAGACCCATCAGCCGAAGACAAGTGTGCTTCAGCGCCGGCCCAATCCAACTTCAAGTCGGCATCCTCCACGTTGAGCAACTCCATCTGCTGGTTCTGGAGGAGTCCAGCACAACATTCATATCGTGGAAGACTGGGGAAATCCTGAAGTGGGGTGACAACTGTTTCCTGGACTGTTTTCCTGAGTCTGCTTTAATTTCTCCATCTCTTATCGCCCAGGATCCAAGAACATAAAAGCCGACGCCCTCTCTCGCATCCATGGTCCTGATGAGAGCCCTGAAACACTGGAACCGATTCTGTCAGAGAAGCTCTTCGTAAACCCCATAGTCTGGTCTGAAGAAACACTTCCCGAGTCCAATGCCTCCACAAATGCTCTGCCAGGTTGCCCCCCAGGTTTGCTCTACGTCACCCGACCATGGCGCACTCCCCTCATTCACACATCTCACACGTCACTAAGCACTGGCGACCCTTGGGTCAATGAAATCCTCACGTTGCTCAAACAACGCTTCTGGTGGCTGAACATGGCATCGGACGTCAGGAGGTTCGTGCAGGGATGCAAGGAATGCACCATCTCTAAAAATCCACGGCATCTTCCCTCTGGAAAACTCCAACCTCTGCCCGTTCCTAATCGTCCTTGGTCACACCTAGGAGTGGATTAAATCACTGATCTTCCTGCCTCAGACAATTGTACCTGCATATTGGTAGTTGTTGACAGATTTTCTGGAAGTTATGTCGTCTGATTCCTTTAAGGGGACTGCCCACAGCCATGGAGACTGCTGAACTTATGTTTAACCATATCTTCAGATATTATGGAATTCCTGAGGACATCGTATAAGATAGAGGGCCACAGTTCATCTCCAGGGTCTGGAAGGCCTTCTTCGCACTCCTAGGTGTGACCGTCAGTCTCTCCTCAGGATACCATCCACAGACGAATGGGCAGACTCTTCCTCCGTACCTTCTGTCACAGCCACCAGGACTCTTGGAACAAGTTCCTGGGTTGGGCCGAGTACGCCCAAAACTCTCTGCGGCAGCCTACCACCGGACTCACCCCATTCCAGTGCGTACTCGGCTAACCAACCCCCACTGTTCCCCTGGTCAGGGGAACCCTCGGACGTAACAGTGGTCGACTACTGGTTCCGGGAGAGCGAGAGGGTCTGGGACTCCGTGCACCATCAGCTCCAACGGGCCCTACGCAGTCGCAGGATGACAGCCAACCTTCGCCGCTCCAACGCTCCAAATTACCACACTCAAAAAAAATGACTCTTTAAACTTACTTAATTTTATTATGGACAGTGGTTCCACGCAAGCAAATTGTTTCTCATTAACATTAATGGAACTTCTTGAATCAATGTAAACTTCTTGTGTTTTGACAACACAACTGAATGGGGATGAATCTATGTAAAAAAGCAATGTCTGACCCAATCAATTGAATTGCTTCCTTGTAACTTAAACTGGTTAAGTTTAGTGGACATGTGTTTGTTTATTTAAAACTGGCCAAATAGGTTTCATTCAACCAACACAAGAAGATTTATTTCAAATAACTCAATTAAATTATGGACAGTGGTTCCATCCAATTAGTTTTTGTTACTTTAACTCAGTGATTTCTATTTAAAGTAACACCCTTCAAAGCAGCATTTGTTTGTGTGTGATTGTCTTGTAGAGTCAAAAAAGACAAGATGACAAGATATGAAACAAATTATCAAACTGTATTTGCCAAACTGTTGAAATAACCAGTGTTTTAAACAGCCTGCCCCATAATTACATTTAACTCTTTAAACTTGTGCAAATGCTGTAACATTATCGAAAATTACTTTTACTACTTTTTCAAAAGACTTCTGAAAACTCCAAGTGAAGGTTAAAACTTTTTAAAACTTGGTTAAAGATAACAATTAAATTAAATTAAATTAAATTAAATTAAATTAAATTAAATTAAATTAACAAAAAAAAAAAAAAGTCCAGATGGTAGTGTCTCTAGAAATGTCTAACAATTATGAAATGCAGTATCACTGCTAAAATATAGACATCTTTTATGGGAAATAACACATGCACTAAAGCACCAAATCGGCAGCTTCAAAGTGTAACAATTTTGAACATGTACACTTTTTGAACAAGTGACCTGCAATCGAAAATCAATATACTGCCTTTTTTCTTTTTTTACAACATTAACATGTTGACATTCTAGGAACAGTCCTTAAACACAGAAGAGCTTGTTCTTCAGTGTTTGCACCTTATTGGATAACTTCAAGCCATCAAGCTCCAGAATCAACTTTTGCAGTGCTTCAAAAGTATACCTCAATTCAGGAGGGTAGCTCAAGTTCAATCCATATATAAGTCCCATCAACATGGCTGCTGCAAATGGGACACTGCCAAGGTCTTGAAGAACCATTTGGCCCTCCAACACCACTCCAACATCAGCCACGCTCTCTTCTACGTCTGCACCTTCCAGTCTTGTGACATAAATCCCCATCACAGTCTCCTGGATAGCCTCCTGTGCAGTGGCATTGTCTGTATCCTAGAGTGGATATTTAAAAAAAACACAGTATTCTTAAATTCCTGTGTATTAACTTTGACAAAGCATTTAGAATCCTTTAATTTAAAAAAAATATTATTACAGCGGATACTCACCATAAACTCCAAAATCAGTCTGCTAGGTTCTTCATTCAGGTAGGCACAAAGAGATTTCATGATGCACTCTCTCTTCACTTGAATTTCATCAGTCTAAAGTTGCAATTAAGAATATTAAACAAATATATCGGTAGGACACAATTATTCAATTTATTTAATGAATAATACAGAAACTCTAGTTTAAAGGTGCTCTAAGTGATCCTGGTTGGAGTAACTTTCTGTTGACATTCAAAGTGTTGTCAAACAAAACAGAGGCTAGCTAGACCCTCCTCCTCCTCCTCCCCCTCACAGAAAGGCCCACATGGAAAAAAACCTATATAAACATATATGTTTCAATATAGGTTTTGATATAGGTTTTACATATATGTGACATATATAAAATTGGCCGTTTTCCTATATTATATGTACATATATGTACATATATGCACACATATATGTACACACATATATATATATATATATATATATATATATATATATACACATATATGTACATATATGTACACATAATATAGGAAAACGGCCAATTTTATATATGTCACATATATTAAAAACCTATATCAAACCTATATTGAAACATATATGTTTATATAGGTTTTTTCCATGTGGGACCAATTTCACGTGTACGTGTAGCGGTGTGTTTTCTGCATTGCGTCGTAATCAAAGACAGACTGCGAAAAATCTTGCCATCAGGTCCTCACTTTATTCTGTATAACACAAATGGCAATATATGAGGACTTGTGCAGCATACAAACAGCATGCGGCAGCAACGCACAACGCTGAGAAAGAGAGATATTAAAAGTAACTTAAGTAAAGAAAAATAATCAACGAAACATCTGAATGTACATCACAGAGGGATTTTGGATTACAATCATACAAATATATCATGTGAATTCAGCTGTTACATGAAACATGGCCTTAATTGAATCACCGCAAAAACTTTGTGCGACCTACCGCTGTGATGTCTCATGCAGACTGGGAAGCAGCAAAGTGCGTCAACACCCCAAGTCAGCATGGCGGCAGGAAACCCCAAATATGGTCATGGCAAGTGGAATCACAAAATAATTGTCTAAATACATAACTGCTACATTCGCACATACATAAGTTCTTGCATAATTATTTTCATTAATTCTTAGTTTTTGCCTTGATAATAGAAAATATGAGCTAGGCATCATGTATGACAGTCAAAAATGAGATATGAGCTACAAAATGACCAGATCCTGCCATTAGCTATATAGAAGACATATCTTGTATGTATAGGGCATATATATGGATATGAAGAAGCAATACAGGAGACCTATATTTCCTGTATATGCACATATATGCACCTCAATTTTGCCTATATGTGGCATATATACACATATATGCAGTATATATACGCATATATGCAGCATATATATAGCATATATGCAGTATATATGCGCATATATGCAGCATATATATTATCATATATGTGCATATATGCAGCATATATGTACATATACACTGCATATAGGTTTCATATATGCGCATATATCCACATATAGGTTCTTTCCATGTGGGGGTAGTTAAAAACATGTTTAAAATAGCCAATATGACTTAAGTGGTTCATCTTAAATGGATAGTTCACCTAAAAATGAAAATTCTGTCATCATTTACTCCATCTCAAGTTGTTCCAAATCGGTATAAATTTTTAGTTCTGCTGTACACAAAGGAAGATATTTGGAAAAATGTTTGTTTACATAATGACAGAAATTTCATTTTTGGGTGATCTAACCCTTTAATTAAAGGTTTTGTTGAGCGTAGTTTCTCATACCTGTGTAGTGGGCACCAAGAGGTGTTTAATTTTGTGTCCAAGGACTCCTCCTCTGTTTGCAAACATCTTCATCAGCTTTCCAGAATACCCATCCAGTTTGGAAAAGAATGTTGACACCAACGGGACTGTTGTAATTCTCTCAAATTCTGCACAAACCTACAATCACAAAAAGTAATTTGTTACCAGAACACCCATACAGCGAACACAAGTTTCAGGTAAAAACTTTCACTTACCTCTTCTGTTCTGAAAAGAGCAGGCCACCTGATTTTGAAGTCTGCAATAAGTGGTTCCTTGATCACCTCGTGCCTCCTAATTGAAAAACTCTTGTCCATCAGCATTCTTACATTTTTCTCATTGTTCTTCTTTTTTACTTCAATCAGAAGTGTTTTTCTGACTTCCTCAAGAGTTTCTTCAGTTTCCCCTTGTGGATGGGCAGGGCAGTAATTCACCTCAGCCTTGCGTGGTTTCTTTATACGGTATGCAGGACTGGCTTGTGCTTCACTGAATTGACAGCGACTTCTGTGCAGCCAAGATTTCTCAATTTCGTTCTATAGTTGCCTATTTTATATTTTAAACTGGCTTTCCATCCACTGTATCCAGTTACAGAACCTCTCTCTTTCAAGCAAGGGTGCTTTTGAATGAGTGCAGCAGCTACCTGATCGTATTCAGCATCAGTAGGGTACACTTTGTACTTAACCATTTCTTCTGCAAGTCCATCTAAGATGGACATTTTTAGTTTTGGGTCAGGACTAAGAAAAATGCCCTGAGTTTTGAAAGCTGCATTACCTTTTTCCAGTTTCATCTCTGCGTCATATGTGAAACGAGGTACCATGAAAACAGCAGGCCATGCGGAGGACTTCATGCTAGAGGATAATTCAGGAGAAAAACTCGCAGAAGGTTCAGAGTTTGTTGAAGTAGATGAAGATGAAAGTATAAGAGCATCACAGGATGAGAGTGACTGAGCTGGTAAAGAGCACGCACTTCCACTTTGAGATGCGTCCACATGTGGTATGGGCGAGTCATTACGGTCACTTGATGTTGTCAGAAATACCACTTTTAGGGTACTTTTGTCTTGGATTTCGGATGTGGACATGAGATTCATGAAGTCATTGTCAAAGTCTGGGTCCATGAATTGCAATCTAAAATTTCCTTCAAGATTACACTGCTTTGCAATTTCCTTTTGTTAGATCAACAACAGAAGTAGGCATGCCATCCTGAAGGATCACCCTCTGAGAGTTGTTCTCTCCAAGAATAATTCTTAGCCGGATTGAAGTCGTCATTTTGGTAATTCTGTAAAAATAAAAAATAATGTTCAAAAACGATCAATTTGTTGTTATAATTTAATAAAAAAAAATGCAACAAAAGTAATGGTTTAAAGGAAACAGACATAAGCAGTTTTTAATACATGTAAATACAGCACGTCACCTTTTATGCATGCACTTGTCTTTTCAAAGTCACCATACGCAATGGACCAACCATGTAGTCAGCCAAAGGATAATCGTCAGCTAAATCACCATGTTCAACAAAGAACATCTCTCTTGTTGGTGATGCACTAAGCTCAAAAGCCCTGAAGTGTTCCCTGTACCAACCATGCAATTGTCTCATTATGAAGCACAATGTCTTTTGAACTATACAAATCTGAACAACTTCACCGAAGTCAGGGAGGCCACTTGTAGTTCCATGTGCCAGGATCATACCACTTCTGAAGTTCAAGCCCTTGTTAGACACACTCCTAGCCAAATGGACCTCTGATACATTTGGGTATTTATCTTTGATCATCTGAGCAACCTCTGTCTGCAAAACATCAAGAGGAACCGTTGAGGCAGTCGAAACTTCCAGTGTATTTTTTTTCCTGAGTACTTTTCAAGTGGTAGGAAATCATCAGCTGATGTTTTACAGCGAGCGAGTAGGGAACATTTTTGAAGCAACTTGTGTGTCGTGCAAACTGCTTAAAAAAACGGTGTTTGGCTTCAAATCGCATAGTCCATACACTGACAAGAGGACCAAACGATTTTATCATCCCAGGGTAATGTTCCAAAAAGTGGTGCTTTGGCAGAAGTTTGACGTTGGGGAAAAGTTCTTGGTACCTCTTCCTGTGTTCAGAAATTTTCATCTCAAGGTAGGATATGGATTCATCTGTGTGTACAGGGGAAACCACCAACTCAACAATATCCTTCAGGTCCATTAGCACCTGCCATGCAGGCTCACCTTCAGGCACCACATGCCCAATCAGAAATGGAAGCAATCTGATCAAAGTCCAATTTTCATGGCCATTCCATCCAATTGTGTTATTCCGTGAAAATGTACAAGGAATTGTATGAGGCTTGTTCTTTTTGTCTTCCCACTTGTAGGGAAACTGGAGAATTGATTTATTGAGGCTTTCCAAAGAAAATTATTTCTTCGATATCAGCAAAGCCAAGCAATGTGCAAGTTCTACAGGCACTACACCCTCAAAGACGTCATGTAGCACATCTGGTGGATAAGCAGATAGCACATTGAAATGAGAGAGGTGCTTAGTAAAAACACATTCTCTTTTCACTCCACAACAACTTGTGCCATTCTCCAATGCATTATTTACATGATCTTTATGAAGAACTTTATCCCTTACGTTGAATGCACCGGAGCAAACTTCTTTTGTCTGCACATCAGAACTCTTTCCCAGACAAAATCGACAAAAGAACTCTGCTGAAAAGCTTTCAACAAAGCCAGCAAGACCATGTGCTGCCAAGTTGTCTGCCACCACACAATAAACAGTACCTTTAAGAAAGGTTCCAAGAAGATGAATGAATATGCCTTCTTTTTCTAGAATTGAAAGGTCATGCAGAAGAGGATCAAGGACTTTCTCGTACCCATACTGCTTCAAATCCTCACTTTTGCACAGGAGAGCCAAATAAATTGAGGAGAGAGATGAATTGGAGCCTGGGGGTAAATTGCTCAAAATCCAGTAAACAGCAAAAAGCTTGTGTTTCTTTCTGGACGTCCCAAGTGGATTACACACTTCAAAATCATCTGCATATAAAGTCAAAGAAACTGTTAAATCTTCCCCAGACAAGAAACAGTTTTCTTTGAAGTGGGTACCATCCTGAAATGACTTGTAACAATGGCTGTCACAACTTGATGGACTAGCTCTTGATCTATGGTTTTCCACAACTTTGTCGACAATTTCCTGCTTCGCCAAAAGCAGCTGCAAAGATTTCAAAATTGGAACGTACTGAAAGGTGTTAGTTTGTTGTTCATCAAGACAATATTCAATAGGTTCCACAACACTAAAGCTCTCTTTGTAAAACTGTTTGCGCTTATGAGTTGTACTTAAGGAACCACTTCTGCCCATTGCAGAGTGTAATGGGTTAGATGCAGAGATGGTAGTGGCTATTTCCTTTATGACCGATTCATCAGCACGAAGTTTATGTTTCTCAAACACCTGTTGTACTGCAGCAACTGAGAGAGGCACTGACACAGAATTTAACAGGTAATGTAGTTCTTCCAAAAAATCATCAATGGCTACAGAAGGAACATGTACAAGATGTTCCAGTTTTAATAGCATTGCTCCTAAATTTTGAACAACGACACCAGGCAAGTCAGCAGCCACTTCATTGAAGTCATCATTCAAACAGGCATCACCGTCTTCACTACTGCCATCTTGAACCTCATCAGGCTCTTGTAATTGTTCAGAGATGGTAACCACACCAGGCTTGAAATCAATGAGTGAATGTGGGTTGTGTTTTCTGTGTTTGTGTGACTTAAAAGTTCCACAAACATTTGACTGGAAATTACAACCAGAAAACATGCAATGGACAGTTTCATTTCTCTTTAAATGGCTATTTATATGAATAAAGTAATCTCTCTCTGATGCGAGGTTCCTGCATGCACACAAATGACAAGTGAAGGTGGACATTTGTCTGTCATTAATTCCAGAGTGTGCAGCGTGGTTTCTACTCAGATGAATAAGTAGAGCATTCCATGTCTTGAATGTACATGGACAGTCTGAATATGTGCAAGGATACCTCTGACTACGACCATAATGTCTGTGCTGCAATCTTTGGTGTTTTAGTAATTTAGACCTTGCAGAAACTGCAAGTCCACAAATTTTACATTTCCACATTTCTGAAAGAGAGAGGAAAAAAAAGACGCACACAAAAAATAATAAATATCTCAAGGGAGACTGAAACAGTTACGGTGCATTCACATGGGGACTCGGTGTTAACACTTCTCATTTACTTTGAATGGGTGACATCACGCCTTAGCAAACTGAAATGTAGGTTCCGTTACTTGCATTGCTCGTGGCAGAAAAGGAAAATTTCTCAACTTTACGTGCCAACGCAGGCATCAGCCAATCAGATCACAAGCCAATGGCATTCATGCAACACCAGAAAGTAATGTGATTGGCTGATGGCCGCACCTGCACAAGCTTCAGATATGCCCTCCGTCAAGCGTTGCCGCCAGTGCCCCGTGTAAATGCAGCCTTACTAAACATGCAAAACATGTTAACACTACACTGATTAAAAGGTCAGTACATAACTTTTTTGTATAACAATTCAATGCATTAACCCTTCTTTCAAAATGTGTTTGCCTTACCCTGATTCACAATATTTACAGTTTTTCTCAATTGTTTACACACAAATATTGGTACTTGAGACACAATGACCACAGCATGTAACTCATGCACCAACCCCCTGAACCAATTCTGCTAAACTACAAGCACAATTCCTGCTTTACACTCACATTGCAGTTCTAAAACACACTTTTTTCAAAACACTACACACAATTCTCTGCATTTGGCACAATTTTCGGGCAGAAAAATCTCTTGTTTTCACAAGGAACACACTGCCATTCAAATATGCACACTGACTCATCACATGGGCAAACACCTGTCACACATTTTTACAATTAGCAAACAGAGCTTTAGCATAAAAGGGCAACAGGTGAGCTCTTCTGTTTTGGAGCAATGGATGCCAACAATGGAAACAGAGGCAGAGCAGCATTGTTTTTTTTTACTGTAACTGTATACAGTAAATTCTTCTGTTGTTTTGTACGGTATATGCAACTTTGCATTGGTTGGGATGTGCACTGTACATTGTTTTTGTTGGAAAAATAAAATATATTTGTTACCGTGTATTTGTGTGTTCTGACTATATATACATATATATATACACTATATATATATATATGTGTGTATGTATATATATATATATATGTATATGTATGTATATATGTATATGTATGTATATATGTATGTATATATGTATATGTATGTATATATGTATGTATATATGTATATGTATGTATATATGTATATGTATATGTATGTATATATATATATATATATATATATATATATATATATATATATACATACACACACACATACATATATATATATATATATATATATATATATATACACACATACATACGTGTGTATATATATATATATATATATATATATATATATACATACACATACATACGTGTATATATATATATATATATATATATATATATATATATATATATATATATATACACACACACACACATACATGCATATATATATATATATGTATGTACTGTCTGTAGTAAGTGTAACACTGAACCAAATAAAGACCAAAGTCATTATGATGAATGGAGAAGTGTTTTCCATTCATCATAGTGTTTTACATAGAGCACATCAGTGTTCAACTGGTTCTTATAAATGTCTATTCATATGATGGTTTGTGTGTGTCATTTGAACACAAAATACCATTTTGAGAAGAAAGAACATTGTTTTGAATGTAAAGTTTCATTTTGCAGGAGAATTGAGGGGTTTTGCCCATTGTGTGTGTGTTTTTTGATTTGTGTGTAGAGTTCTGAGAGTATGAGGCATGCTTTCAGAAAATGTGTGTAAACAATCAAGAAAAACTGTAATAAGTATTTTATAAGTATTTTTTATAAGTATTTATATTTCTGACCTAGTAGGATTATTTTCACGAGCAAGTACATCACTTACTCGTGCAAGGAAGTAAGGGATGTTCCTGAACAGATAAATTTAGCTCTCTGACAGAGTTAATTGAAAAGCATTATCTATGGTGAAGAGATATTTCATTATGTAGTTTAGGAACAAAACCAGCAACACATGTGGCATGGAGGGGTCAAAAATAAACAAAAAGCTAAGAAAACTAAGAAACTTGAGCTATGTATCAAAACTTCATTTTGCCAACGCGTTTCGGCACACAGGCCCTCGTCAGGGCTCCAGGACCATATTCTTCTGCACAGTCATGCAGAGCCAAAGCACAACCAAAACAATGTTCATCCACAAAATGCATGCCCTATTGTTTTTTTTAACCACTACAAAGCCAAAAGTTGGTTTATCTTTAAGTCACATTAATGGTTGGAAACTCACCGCTTGTTGACTCTGCGTTCACCTGTGTGTTGACTGGAGTCACGTGACTACATAAGCTGTAGTATGTTTTTAAGTGGGAAGTATTAACAGGATTTAAAAAAAAAGAAATAACCGACATGGGAAAATTACGTTGGTTAGAGGTTCTGAATTTCTTTTCGATTAATCGTCCAGCCCTAGTTGAAGGTCAAAATTACAGTTTCAGTGGAGCTTCAAAACGTTCTTTACCAAAAAAAAAATGATAAAAGTTTTATGCTCATCTTAAACTCTCTTCTTTATTAGAATTCTGGCAGTGTAGACACTGCTAAGTGTATTACTGCTGCCTAAAGTGTGAACTACTTGTTATATACTTGCACTAGAATATTATATATGACAATTTAGTTCTAACTTTAAGCTGTGGAGGGCAGTAATACACTTAGGAGAGAGAAGAAGAAAAGGGCTAGTTCAAGATGAGCATTTATGGTTAAAATTTATAAAATTAAAAAGTGTTTTCTCTAGATAAGACCCTTAATTCTCATCTGGGATCGCTGTAAACTGTAATTTTAGCCTTCAACTATTTGGAGGCCACTGAAGTCCACTATATGGAGAAAAATCCTGGAATGTTTTCATCAAAAACCTTAATTTAATTTCAACTGATGAAAGAAACATGAACATCTTGGATGACATGGAGGTGAGTAAATTGTCAGGAAATTTTAATTTGAAATTAAAATTTGAAACTAATTCTCATTTGGAAATTGATATGAAACTGAATTATAAATTTGTTTTCCTTATGAATTTAATAATTGATTAAATTAAATTGATTTAGTTTTCCCAAACAATAATTTTCACATTTATGGACACTGCATTGATTGACATGGTTAATAAATAGAACACCATGCATCTTGCGGAAGAACATTGTAGCCGGAGCTGCTACTTTCTGTTTATGTCATATCACTCCGCAGTGATATGACCCAACCCAGTTTAAAATACTCTGAATATGAACAATTTTAAGGATAAGACAAAAACAAGGTTTGGAAATGGATTCTGGTTTGATTTGGTCTTTATATATTTTTTCTAAGTTTGGAAAAAAACAAGTTATGAACAACAGCTTTAGCAGTTTTGTCGTGTCAATCCATGGGTTCTAACAAAAGTCTACAATATTATTTCTATTAATAAAATCTAAAAAGACAATAGACAGTGCTTCACTTACCTTACCCAAAATGCTGTTTTCTCAGTCAAAGTTATGGCAATCCTTTTGTTTCACCAAACACAGTGACAAACTGCAAAAACCAGGAGGAAAAACATATATATATATCAGATAAAATGTCAAAATATATGCTTCTACAAGGTGAATGTGGCATTATTTGTACTTATTAGCTTCAGCCAATTTTACTGGGGCTTGCATAGCTCAGCTCACAGACAATGCTAGTCCCAAACTAAAATGAGTAACGTTATTTGAGCTCTTTTAACTGCAAGCCACTTGTACTGATATATCTTAATATGTCGATGCCATTTTTTCCCGCACGATTCACATCAGTCATATTTTTTTCCTAGTATACGTTTATAAAAGCTTCAATGCCCTAATTGAAATAAGGCCTAATCCTAGTTTGGCCTAAACCGTGTCTGTGAAACCAGCACTTAATGGACTGTGATATTAAGATCTAACTCAAACGCCACATAAAATCAGATGAGCCCAAAATATGAATGCAATGCGTTTAGTTACTGGTTAAACGTTTTCCGCTTAACATGGCTATTAATACTGAGACAGTATAATAAAATACCAAATTATGTACACACCTCGTTAATAGCCTAAACAACATGCTATTCCAGCAGACGTTAAGCAGATTAAACCAGAATATGAACGCAACGCTGAACCTGTAGCGTATGTTAACTAAAAGTGTTGCATTCATGTGCTGCATTCATCTGCATGTTTGGTTTATTAAAAAGGTGCGTACCGAGTTTTGTCTTTTAATATCACTGTCTTAGAGCATTAAGCCACGTTTTTCACGTTAAGCGTTTCAGAATGCCCCTTGTTAGTAATGGCTCATTTCATTACTTCGACTGAAATCCATTTTTATTGTTAAAAAAAAAAAGTTACTGGCGCGCATATGCATATTAAGTGTTATACACTACAGAGAATCACGCACTTTCCACAAGTAGCCTACAAATAAAATCGCATCTTTCAATCGCATGAAATCATCCATTAATGACGCAATGAACAAATTTCACACAATATTCGATAGTTAATATAATAAAAGTAAACCAGAACACTAACAGTTTTCGAAACACTAACAGAAATTAAAGATTTTGCCTTTAGATTAACATATTTTCTTACCTCACTGGTACTTCTGACGCCATTCACCTTCTCAACTCCTTCGCGCCGTCTTCATCCAATACGTTGGAAATCGTCACATCCGGTTTTTTGAATCGCGAAATTAAACCCTTTGCGTTAGTTTAACGACTGATAATTAAGTATAGTGGAAAATGACACACTTTCAGTTGATTAAACGCAATACAATAGTGTTTTGGTGGGGAAAGAAATGTATGTGTGTTATTTTAACAAAACATATTAGGGTAAAATCAACAGTGCTGCAAAACCATTTTTTTGAGTGCAGCCGGGACAGAAGGTTTGGCTGTCCACACGAGACATCAGGATGCAACTGCCCTGTAGGAAACAGGTTCATTGGCCCCTTCACCATCCTTCGGCAGATGAACCCCGTCACCTACCAGCTCCAGCTCCCACCTGAGTATAAAATTCACCCTACATTCCACGTCTCTTTGTTAAAACCTCACCATCCTTCCGTTTCTGTTCCCACAGAGCCTGGCGCAGCCAAGGAACCCCCTCTTCCTCTCATCGTGGACGATGGTGCTGCTTACCTGCTACCTAACCCTTCCATATGAATGAAAAACACTCTCTTTCAGGGCACACATGCAGTCAAACTGCAACAAAAGTCGTTACCTAATTTGCCGCTTCTCTGCCGTTTCTTTATGTAAGCTTCTCTGACAACTTACATTACAAGCTGCTTCTTCTTTGGCTTTTGTTTTGATACTCAATATTACCGCGGACACTGCCTACTAGTGGTCTGCATGCACGTCGACGCGGCCAACGACACAGAAGTATAAATGAAAACAGACGCATAGCCTACGGTGCAGAGGCTCTGGTGTAGGTCCGACACAGAAGTATAAATCAGCCTTAACGCGTGTTGTGGAGCCAATAGTCCAAACACTGATAGTTCCAGCGCTGAACTTTCATTTTCAGTGATTCTGAAGTTCACTTGCTGGTAAGTTGATGAAATTACTGCATTTTTTACATTTGAACGCATTAACTGACCTCTCATGAATCTAGTCAATAGTTGTATTTTATGTAACCAGCTTTAGTTAATGTTTATTGGAAGATAATAACGTCAGTTAGACTCTAATTGCAGCTAGCTGACCAACACTTCACTAACTTTAGCTACCATAACCTGATGTAAGTTAGGCTACATTTATCTTTACATTTACAAGTTTGTTGTCAAACAACGTAAATCTTCAGTTATTAGATTTGTTGTTTGATGCAAAAACTTGAGAAAATGAGATCCAGGCAGTCCAGCAATGATTATGTCAGAGATTAAATTTGAATAAGGAATAACAAATTTATTAATTAAAATTTATAGAGACAAACAAACTCATTAAGTAATTAATAGTTAATAATAAAATCTAGAGTACTGTAAAATCCAGAGTATTGTATCTAATGGATGAAGATCAGAATATACATAAAGAAGGAACAAAATTAAGACATTTGCAGATTGAGAAGAGAAAAAGCAGAAGAGCAAAGAAAAGCAAAGGAAAAAGCAAAGGCTCAACTATCAATGACTCAGTCCATTTTATACCATAAGCATAGGGAAATTTACATCCCACTCAAACTTATGTTTTGTTCTAATAAGAAAAGGTCAAATGGATTTACCCATTATGTCATAGACTGGTCAGATTTCAAAAATAATGAAAATAGATATAGTGTCAGGGTTCTGTCACTTCTGTCTAGTTTATTTCTTGGTTTTGTGAAAGAGCTCTGACACTCCCATTTTTGTCCTGTCTTTGTGTGAGCGTACGGTCTCGAGTGTTCTTGGGCCGTACGCTCTCTTGTCTGCATGCCTTGTTTCATGTTGGGAGCATGGTGTTCGTGGTGCACTTATGTCTAGTTTGGTTTTGGTTTTGTGTCAGGATTCGAACACTCATGCTTTCCTGTCCTGTCTTTATTGTGAGCGCACGGTTGAGTGTTCTTTCGCTTGCTGTGCGTTCCTGTCTCATGTTTTGTGAAGCGCCTGGTCGGTTCTTATTGGCCAGGCGCTCTTGTATTGTCATGTTTTGTGTAGCACGCGGTTTGTTTCCACCTGCCGCGTGCTTTCATGTTGTGTTTTTGTCTTGTGTTGTGTAGCACACAGTCTGTGTTTCACGGGCTGCGTGCTCTCATGTTGTCTTGTTTTGTGTGAACACGTGGCTTATGGGTTCTCTCTTATAGTTGCGTGTTCATGTCTCGTTTTGTGTAAGCACATGGCTTGTCGTGTTTTTTTGTGCCATGTGCTCTCATGTCTATTGTCTTGACCACGCCCATCTTGTTACCTCATTATTGGTTAATTTGGCCCACCTGTCCTCCCTCATTACCTGCCTTGTTTGCTTTCCCATTTATTCTCCTTGTGTTTGCAGTCCTGTGCTGGTTCGTTGTCATTCAATGTTTCCTTGTGTGTTGCAGTCAAGTCAAGTCTTAGTCAAGTCAAGTCTGTTTTCCCCATCAGGGTAGTTTTGTTTGTTTTTGTTTCATTTTTATTAATAAAAAGCATATTTCTCATTGCAATTGAGTCCTCACCTCATCCTTTCAACACCCATACCTGACATATAGGGGTTGTTTTGACCCCCTTTAGGGAATTTTGCAGATCTTACATTATTACATGTCAGCAGAAATAATAACAGACATATTTTGATCGTGTTCAAATGAGCAACTAATTCTGAAAAACATCACTTCTGCAGAAAAATCTAAGATAACGATAGTAAACTATGGAGTGCCGCAAGGATCAGTGTTAGGTCCTCTGCTATTTTCAATATACATGCTGCCACTCGGCAATATTATAAGAAAACATGGAATTAGTTTCCACTGCTATGCCGATGATACTCAGTTATATATTTCAACACAACCAGATGAAATTAAATTATCCAATCTGACAGAGTGTGTTAAAGAAGTAAAACATTGGATGACTAGTAATTTTCTTCTATTAAATTCAGATAAGACTGAAGTATTACTTATTGGGCCAAAAACCTGTACACAGAATCTCTCAGACTACAATCTGCATTTAGAAGGATGTACTGTTACTCCATCCTCGACAGAAAGACCTGGGTGTTATATTAGACAGCAACTTGTCCTTTGAAAATAATATTTCATATGTTACAAAAACAGCCTTCTTCCACCTCAGAAACATTGCTAAGATACGGAATATGTTATCTATTTCTGATGCAGAAAAGTTAGTTCATGCTTTCATGACGTCTCAGCTAGATTACTGTAATGCATTATTAGCTGGTTGTCCTGCTTCCTCAATAAATAAGCTACAATTAGTACAAAATGCAGCTGTTAGAGTTCTTACCAGGTCAAGAAAATATGATCATATATCACCAATTTTATCATCTCTACACTGGTTACCCATTAAGTTCCGTATAGATTATAAAGTATTGCTAATGACCTATAAGGCTCTAAATGGTTTAGCTCCTGTGTACTTAACCGATCTTCTTTTGCCCTACAATCCTTCACGCTCTTTAAGATCACAAAACTCTGGACTTCTGGTTGTACCTACGATATCTAAGTCCACCAAAGGAGGGAGAGCATTTTCAAATTTGGCTCTGAAACTCTGGAATAGCCTTCCTGATAATGTTAGGAGCTCAGACTCGCTCACCCAGTTTAAATCTAGATTAAAGACGCATTTCTTTAGCCAAGCATTCACATAATGCATCTCATATCAAATCAATTGCACATGACTATCTTTACTTAATGTTATGAACAGCAGCTACGCTAATTATTCTTCATTTGCTTTTCTGTTTTACCTCAGGACACCTGTCCCGAGGTGACTACACTGCGTTCCAAATTATTATGCAAGAGACAAATCAGTAAGATTTCTGTACAATAAACATTCAGATTTTAGTTTTTCTAAGAAAATGTTTGTTTGTTTATTTATCCATGTCTTTTTAGAGAACTGGTATCAATCTCAGACAAAATAATTTGCCAGGTCTATGGAAACCCTACTTAGAGGTTGTTCCACATTATTAAGCAAGTCACAGTTCTCATGCAATATGGGGAGGAAGAAAGATCTTTCTGAAGATGAAAAGCATGAAATGGTGCAATGTTGTGCAAAAGGCATGAAAACAACTAATATTGTGTGAAACTGAATGGAGATTATCGAATTATCATAAGATTTGTGAGTGATTTAGAGCACAGCAGAACTCGGTCAGATAAAGGCTTATTGAGGAAGGTTCCTGTCAAAAAAATTAATTGTATTAAAATGGCAGCTATAAAAAGCCAGTGTTGAGCAGCAAACAGGTATTTGAAGCTGTTGGTGTCTCTGGAGTCTCAAGAAGCTCTCCATGCAGGCTGGCAGTTGTGTGTAAAGATGCATTTCAGCCACTCCAAACCACACCTCACAAAGAGAAACATTTACAGTGGGTTTAGAAATACATGAAGACTCATTTTTAAATAGTTTTATTTACTGACTAATGCCGTACTACAATGGAAGGTCTAAATGGATGGATTTCTGGATGGTTGGTGAACAGGCTTCAAATACCTGTTTGCTGTTCAACACTGGCTTTTTTATAGCTGCCCTTTTAATACAATTAATTTTTTTGATAGGAACTTTCCTCAATAAGCCTTTATCTGACCAAGTTCTGCTGTGCTCTAAATCACTCACAAATCTCATGAAAATTCGATAATCTCCATTCAGTTTTCACACAATATTAGTTGTTTTCATGCCTTTTGCACAACATTGGACCATTTCATGCTTTTCATCTTCAGAAAGATCTTTCTTCCTCCCCATATTGCACGAGAACTGTGACTTGCTTAATAATGTGGAACAACCTCTAAGTAGGGTTTCCATAGATCTGGCAAATTATTTTGTCTGAGATTGATACCAGTTTTCTAAAAAGACATGAAAAAATAAACGAACAAACATTTTCTTAGAAAAACTAAAATCTGAATGTTTATTGTACTGAAATCTTACGGATATGTCAATTGCATAATAATTTGGAACGCAGTGTAGAGAGGACATCAGCTTCAGTTTGGATCCAGCCTCTTAAGAAGACCTCAGATGACCAACACCTATGAAGAGACGGCGCCAACTCCTGCAAGGACTTCAGAAGACGCAATCATCTGGATCAACATGCACATTGCCCAATTTCTATATCCTAATTATTGTTAATGTAATTCATTTTTCCAGGAGCTCATTGCTTCTACCTTCAGTAAAACTGCTAACAGTGATTGTAAATTAATTGCCTAAATTATTACATTATTTGCTAACTGCATTCTTTAAATTGTGATGTTGACATGCATTCTCTGTAAAGCTGCTTTGAAATGATATGTATCGTGAAAAGTGCTATACAAATAAATGTGAATTGAATTTAATTGAATTGATCAGTTGGAGCAAACATTGGCTTTTAAGCCACCAGTTGAGTCTGCTCGTTCTCCTCGTTGATCCCCCTAAGGGACTCTTCCTTTCCAGTGGTCACAATCAGGTGTCACAAAGAAAAACAAACTGGTTCGATGAAAATACCACACATAATCTCCTGATTGCATCTACTGTACCTAGACATGGAGAAGATAGACTGGACACAGAAAAACAATACAAAAATAGCAACAACAAAAGACAACAACATTGTTGTTTTTCATAAAGTTAACAATGCATTAGCACTCGGATTAGTAGGATGAATTTCAGCAATCAACAGCACAGCTTTGACCTGTGAATGAAGACCCTGAAATGTTTTTGTTAGAGACAACATATATTTACACATCACTCCATCCAGTCCTCCTTGGGGTAACAAAACCTGTGAAATTTCATTTGGTTTGAGGGTTATCCAGGGCTGTTCAGGGCTTGAAACCATGATATTCCCTGATCTGGAAATATCATACATAATTTCATTTTATTGTTATATTATTTTCTTTGTTGATCTAAATAAGTCCATTATCACTAAATCAATTCTTGTTTTTACACAGTAATATAAATTTCTCTACCTGGATAACACTCATCCCACGACAATCATGATACACAAACCCAGTGTTTCTCACATGTGAAGCGGAATCAAAGCAGCCTCCTTCCCGCTTAGCTCTCTCCAGTGCTGGAAAGCTTTTCTAATATTAACGTGGGTCCTAAAGACCTTGCCCAGTCATAAACCTTCATTCCAGTGATATTCTTTTGAGCTCTTTTGTATTGTGTATCATCTCTCTTTCTGCAGTCTTTCTTCAAATCTCCCTCTTGCTCGTTCTGTCTCCTTGACCGTCATACACCCCCAATGCTGATTGGTTACACGTTTGTTGTTGGTGTTTTCGAAATATGGCTTACCCCACATTTAATGGGTCAAGTGTTGCTGAAAAAGATGTATCTTCAGCCGTTTCTTGAAAATGAGTTAGTTGAGTTGAGTTAGGCAGGTCAATCCACCAGCAAGGAACAGTCCAGGTAAAGGTGAGTGAGAGTGATTTTGTGCTTCCTTGAGATAGGGTTTCTGTAAATCCAATCAACATGTCCAGAGGACCTGAAGACAGTTATGCACTGTCCATCCATTCAACTGACCACTTTGAAACAGTGTGGGATCAGGGAGGGTCCCATAACAGACCCACCCATGCTCTATATATGTTTTTATATTTTATATAAATGTACTTAAGTATTTATTGGCCTCACTTGTAGTCATTTACAGATTCAGCACTCACCTAGGTAAGCCTTCAGAATTAAACTCTTCTACCCTCATTTGCTTTTTGAACTTTGGGAATGTGGAGAGCTCTTTTTTTATATATTTTTAATATAAATCTTTGAATTTGACTCCAGGTATCAATTTGTTCCTACTCATCTCTTTATTGGGTTGAGCCATGTTCCTTAACAGCTTTAGAGAATATGGCTATTCTGCAATGCAGCCTCTGACCAACCAATGTTAGGTATACTACTTGGTAAGCAACAGAGAGTCAATCACCTGCAGGTACATATCCAAACAAAAGCCAAGCTCAGATATCAGAGGGGTGCCCCAAACTGGGTTATAAGCAAATTTGGCAGCAAAGAGGTATTTAACAATATGCACACAAAAAAGTTTGAGGGAAGGTCGACCATTTGTGCATTTATCTATTAAACCAATGATAACAAGCTGTTAATGGTTTGTTTGCTTGCATGTTTGCAAAGGCTCTCCTCATTTCTGAAGTGCTTCTTTTTTTTCTTTTTTCTTTTTTGTATTATGCATTTGTATTAATGAATATTTTATTTGAATATCCATTTTGCTTTTATGGTCTTTTTTTTCTATTTGAGGCTTTGTCAAATTTATCCCTCTGTATTCCTTCTGGCTTTGGGCTTAAGTCCTTTTGCATTTGTCAGAGATCTAGTATTTATTTATACTATGTGCCCTATTGTACTGTTTAAATTTGTATTTTGACTTGACTATTTTGACTTGTTTTATGGCGTTTTATTTTTTTATTATGCAAAGCCTTTATGTTCAGTCATTAAGCCCTTTTACACTTAATTTATTCAAACCAGTTTTAAGTCACTATAAATGTAACTCAGCTGTTATGCACATTTTTTATGGCCCTTTCTATTGTTTTATTGTAAAACTACTTTCCTTCTCTGCAATGAAGTCACTATTGTTACAATCTCCATTCTCCATGCCTGTCACCACAATGCACTACATTTCCCATAATCCTCTCTGGCCATCACCTGCACACATTCACACCTGTTTACCCATCAACCTCATCAGTTTCCTTATATAAGCAAGCGAGCGCCAAACACTCATTCATTGTCTGGGCTCATTGCTACTATGACTGTTATATTGTCTTTGCCCAAGAACTGCTTACCTATGTTGTTTCATACAGAATGACTTGCCCATCTACTCACCTTGGATACTTACCTGTGTCATGCCTGTCTTCAGCCTGTCCTTCAGTCACGACAGCCAGAACCTGCAAATCATAAAGACTCTCATTCAGTTAAGTTCTATGTTATATGAATTGTCTACTCACCTGATTGCATCTCAGCTGTCTTGAACTGCTTATAAGTAAAGACTGTGTCTTTTGCATTACCATCGCGTTATCCTCTTCTGTTATTGTGACAACTATAAACTTTGACAACCCTAATGCTTTATTTGTACTTAAATGCTGTATAAGTAATTTGCTTTGTATAACACCATACTCATGAAATTGGTTTGACTTTTTTTTTGCTGCTTTTGTATTTATACCTTCACCTCTTGTTCCCCTTCCAAACTTGTTTTTCTTTATTCCCATTTGTGTCTGACTGTTCCCCCTTTTTTTTTTTTTTTTTTTTTTTTTTTTTCCCTTCTATTTCAGCCTTAACTTTTCCTGTTTGTTTTTATGGTTTAATGTCTCTTGTATTTATCCACCTTTCATTTGTATTCCTTGCATACTTTGTGATTTTATGCTGTTTTATGGCCCTGTTCCCATAGACTCAATGATTTTATGCCCGTTCCTATTTTTATTGTAAAGCTGTTATTGTAATTTGTATTGTACTGTATAATGTAACTGAATACCAGACTCAGAGACAGGATTATCCTCAAACCCAGACAGGAATGTATTGAACAGATGGAATGCACTGAAACAGGTGAGCAATAGCCAAGTCAGAATTACTGATGACTAAATAATTAATAACTGTCTCATCCCAAGCTACCTGGTAAAAGGGAAGGACTATAACTAGTGAGTGGAGGTGACTGGAGAGCACATACTACTTGGATGGTTGGAACCGGCGAGTAGTGGTGAGGAAACACAGGTAGGTAATGGGAGATTCTCAATAGCAGAACACTGGAGGAATACAAGCAGAGATCCGGAGTATAACTGGGAATCGACAGATCACTTCAGGCCAGTAGAGCGGGTTAGTAGATCAGGGAACGTGAACGTGAGCATTAACAAGCTGTTAAAGTTGTCAGCCAAGCATGTTTCAGGGTTTACTAATGCTCTTTACATTTCAGCTCTGCTTGTTTGTGTATGAGACTTTTTAAGAAAGTCAGTCTTGAATCTTGATTCTAGTTAGTGTTGATGTATGCTTTTGTGTAATATGCTGTTAAACCTGTCTACATGGTTCATATTTGTGTCCCTTTTTATTTAAGCCAATGCATTTTTGTCCCTTGCATTTATTATCCTTTTTTAATATATTCTGTTTGCTGTGACAATGATCTTTTTGCAGTTTTATGCAGTTTCATTTGTCTCTTTTATTTGTTTTAATGTTTAAGCAACTTTGTCTCTTTATCCCTTTTCCTTTTTTGTTTTTTATATAATGTCCTTGTTCTATGTAGTGTTTCTACTTTTTGTGCCCTTCACTTTTTTTATATTCATTTTCTACAGTTTTTCTTTTTTTTTTCTTTGTTAATTTAAAAAAAAAAAGAAAAAAAAGTGTTTGCATTTTCCCATTTTTGTATTATGCAGCTTGTCTTTGTACATTTTTGGTTTTATAACACTGTTTACTTAAGTCATTATTTCATAATTGAACACTTTGCATTCGATTTTTGCTGTTTTGTTACAGTATTTATGCTGTTTTGCCCAGTTTAAGCTCTTTTGTCCCCTATTGTAGCGATGCTTTTAATGTTTTACATTTTGCACTCTCTGCCCCTTTAATTTGTTTATTTAAGCCTTTGCCTCTTAAATTCATACCCCTAAGCCTTTGTGCTCTTTCATGATCTGTATACATGTGGACATGTGTAGTGTTCTATGTCTTTTTGGCCATGTACCCTAACCCCCCTTGTTGTCTTTGTACTTCTGACTTATTCATGCTCTTATTTATTTATTTTCTATTTATTTGTTTTTAAACCTGTTTTTCTGTTTGAATGTCATGTAAATTTGACTTGACAATTTTTGCTTTTTGTATTCATGGCTTTGCCTCTTATACCCTTTTTAAGCCTTTGTCTTTTTTGTTTTCTTTTTTCTGACTGTGCTTTTGGTGTATACACCTTTTTAATCACTGTTTTTATGATTTTGCCATTTGCATTATACCTTTCATTTGTTTCTTGCATTCCATGCTATTTTTTGCTATTGTATATCCCTTTCTCACTTTTATTGTGTGAAAGTGTTGTATAATAAACTGTATTTTTGTCCGCGTGTTATGCTATTATATACACCTTTTTCTATTTTATTGTAAAGCTTTGTATGAAATTTGTTCCCCCAACTGTTTTATGGTGGAGAATTTGGCCATTCTTCAATGCAGCCTCAACCAATATAAGGTCCCTACCCTACTGCTATAGAAACAGAACAGTCAGTTGAATACAGGTTAATATTCACAGCCACTTAAGATCTGATATATAGGGGTGCCACACACTCTGAGAATTATGCAGCAGAGATGCATTTAGCAAGGTGCATGAAAAAGCTTCAAGGATACATTTACATTTATTCATTTGGCAGACGCTTTTATCCAAAGCGACTTACAAGTGAGGAATACAACGAGTCGCCATGACGAGGCAAATAGACAAGAAGTGCTCATAATACAAGTTGTAGGCAGTGCTCAGATTATCCTAAGATACAATAGAGAGGGATTAGAGGAAGTGAAAGGATAGGAATAAGAAGTTTTTATTATTTTTATTTTTTATTTTTTTTTTATTTTTTTTTTTTAAGATGAGGTTAAGTGCTCATGAAAGAGATGGGTTTTCAGCTGTCTTTTGAATATTGCCAGGGATTCCGCATTCCGGATGAAGGCAGGAAGATCATTCCACCAGCAAGGGACAGTGAATGAGAATGTTCTGGAAAGTGATTTTCGTGCCTCTCTGTGATGGTACCACAAGCCTTCGCTCCTTTAATGAGCGCAGGTTTCTGGTAGGAGTGTAGACTCATAAGAGTGAGTGGAAGTAGGAGGGTGCTGAGCCTGTGGTAGATCTGTAAGCAAGAGTCAACGCCTTGAATTTGATGCGAGCAGCAAGTGGTAGCCAGTGAAGAGAGATGAAGAGAGGCGTGATGTGGGCTCTTTTGGGCTCGTTGAAGACGAGACGTGCTGCTGCGTTCTGAATCATTTGTAGAGGCTTGATTGTGCATGATGGCAGTCCAACCAGAAGTGCATTGCAGTAATCAAGCCTAGAAATGACCAGAGCCTGGGCCAGAAGTTGTGTTGCATGTTCTGTTAGAAAGGACCTGATTTTCCTGATGTTGTATAGTGCAAATCTGCATGACCGAGCTGTCTTTGCAATGTGGTCTTTGAAGGTCAGTTGATCATCAAGGATTACTCCAAGATTTCTGGCCGAATTTGATGGGGTTAATTGAGGATGTGCACTTGGATGCATTTATGCCAGTTTCCTTTTTTTTTTTTTTTTTTTTTAATTCCTGTTATACCCCATGTATTAATGCTTTTTTGTCCTATTTATTTTTGTCAGTCAAATTTAACTGTGCTTTTCAATGCATTTTTTTCAGAGCAAGTTTTACTTTGTACTTTAATGGTTCAGTATTAATGCCTTGCATTGTTTTTGTACTTGCATTGTTTTATCATAGGAGCATAAAGTAATTTTAAGGTTTAAGATTTCTATTATATTAATGTCATAGACATGAAATTGACTTGACAATTTTTACATTTATGGATTCCCCTTTTGTTCCCGTTAAGTCTTGTTTGCTTTTTGTCCCCCCATTTTTCCTAAATTTAAAAGCAGTGTTTTTTTGTTTTTTTTAAAGGCTTTGTTAACCATTTCTTTTTGTCAGTACCTTTTTCTTTTATGTACCCTTTTTTATTATTATTGTACTTGTGCCCAGAACCCGCTTCGTGTTATTTGTAAATTTATATAATTAAAATTTTCAAAACGACTTAAGTGCTTGTGTTGTTCTGTTTTGATTCCTGTTCCCAGTTTCTGTAGCTTTCCTGTCTTAGTTATTTTCTTTCTTTTTTTTTTTTTTGTGAGAAGTAGTTTCCTGTAAGTTTGTTATTAGGCAACCTAGTGTGTCCACCTGCCCTCTGTCGACTCACTCGTTTAGTCTCTGTAAATACACTCCATTTAGTTCCTTGTCTGTTTTTTACATCTGTTTAATTTGGTTATATCCCTGTCTGCTAATCTCCTGCGTATTTGTTATAGTTTTACTGTTACAACTCGATCCTGCTAAAGTCATCCTTGCTGCAACCACCGTGACCTAAGAACAGACCATATTGTGTCAGCTGGATCCTTTTTCATCCCTTTGGCTCATCCATTATTGGCCACACTTTCAGCTCAGATTCACCTTTGACTTCCTGTTCATCAACTCTGCCAAATCCCTTGGCCTTGCCTTTGAGCCTTAGGTCAACAGGTTGAGTTAGAGTCTATCGGTTCTAATGTGGGTAGTCATCCCTCAAGCTNGGGGTTACCCGAGCCTGCTTGAATGTGTTAGGGAAAGTGCCAGTGTGGAGAGATGTGTTGATGATGTGTGTCAGTGCTGGTAAAAGTGTGGGAGCGATGGCTTGTAGAAGGTGTGTGGGGATGGGATCTAGAGGGCAGGTAGTAGGATGATTGGAGAGGAGAAGTTTGGATACTTCTGTCTCAGTGAGGGGGAGAATGAAGAGAGAAGGTGTGTGGCTGTGTGTGTGGTTGGTCTGTGTTCTTGTGTGTGTGGAGCGGAGAACTGACTGCTGTTGTGTGGAGCGGAGAACTGAATGTTCTGTTTACCTTCTGTTCTGTCTTGTCTGCATTAGTCCTTATTAGTCATTATGGTTTCTAATTAAGTCTCATCAGCTGTTCCCATTTAGTAGTCATTGTCTGTGTATTTAAGTTCCTGCCTGTTCTGTGTTCTTTGTCAGTCATGGTTTATTGTAAGTTGTTACTGGTGTAACCCGCGATGTGTAACACCTAAAGGAAGCAAATAGGTTAAATAATAGAGGACCCAAAATTGAGCCTTGAAGAACACCACAAGATATGACATCACGTCTGGTGGTGTAGGTACCCAGTGTGACTTAGTATTCCCTGCTGTTTAAGAAGGATCTGAACCAGTCTAAGACAGAACCTGACCCAACCCAGTTGTGTAATCAGTTGAGTAGACTCTCATGATCAGCCAGAGCTGCACAATTAATTGTAAAAAGACCGCGATCTTGATTCAAACTTAATTAATGCCGACGATTCTCCCGCGTCTTTTAAACCTTTGACAAAATCATACCGGAACATTCAAATATGTGTTTGTGCTGCCAGAGAGAGAGAGCAGTTTTGAACCACACATTGGTTATTTCTTTGTTTCAAATTATCACAGAAGTACTGAGATATAAGTTTTAAGTTTTTATTTAAGTTAATATATAAACACTGAAGTCTACAATAGCGATCAAAATAGAGCAAACTACCTTTTGAAACGAACTTGGCATGCCAAGTAATGGTTGTATCAATTACATCTTATTCCACTAGGTGGTGACAAGTGACTGTTAGAAAAATTTATTTATTAATAAATTTATTATTAACTGTATTTATTAATGAGTCATTGAATTCATTCAAAACCATTTTTAAAGAATTCATTCAAACATTTTCCAGCAATTAGAGTTAGTAATTTATATTTTATCAGAACCTCTAGTAAATTAGATGTTATTTTGTTTAGTTTTATATTCAGAATCGTGGGGGAATCGTGATCTCTATTTGAAACAAAAAAATCGTGATTCTCATTTTATCCAGAATCGTGCAGTTCTATGATCAACAGTGTCAAAAGCCGCACTCAGATCTAAAAGAACAAGGATTGCCAAGTTACATGAGTCCTGAATAACTTGCAGATTGTTTAAAACCTTAATCAAGGCTGTTTCTGTTCTCTAGTTTGCCCGAAAGCAAGACTGAAATGTCTTATTAAGTTTATTGGTGTTGAGATACAGCGCATCCAGAAAGTATTCATAGCGCTTCACTTCTTCCACATTTTGTTATGTTACAGCCTTATTCCAAAAGGGATTGAATTCAATAATTTCCTCAAAATTCTACTAACAATACCCCCCCATAATGACAACATGAAAGAAGTTTGTTTGAAATCTTTGTAAATTTATAAAAATAGAAAAAAAGCCCATGTATATAAGTATTCACAATACTTTGTTGACCAAGTACACCCTCGGTCAAGGCACCAAGTACAGCCTCTTTATTTCTTTCAGTCTTTTATTTAATCTAATTATTTTTTATTTTTGGGCAGTTTCTCCCATTCTTCTTTGCAGGACCTCTCAAGCTCCATCAGGTTGGATGGGGAGCGTTGGTGCACAGCCATTTTCAGATCTCTGGGCTCTGGCTGGGTCACTCAAGGACATTCACAGATTTGTCCAATAGCCACTCCTTTGTTATCTTGGCTGTGTTCTTAGGGTTGTTGTCCTGTTGGAAAATGAACCTTCTGAGGTCTAGAGCGCTGTGGAGCAGGTTTTCATCAAGGATGTCTTTGTACATTGCTGCATTCATCTTTCCATCGATCCTGACTAGTCTGCCAATTCCTGCCACTGAATAACAGCCCCACAGCATGATTCTGCCACCATCATGCTTCACTATAGGGATGGTATTAGCTTGCTATTCAGGCCAAAGTGTTTTGTTCTTTGTTTCATCAGACCAGAGAATTTTGTTTCTCATGGTCTGAGAATCCTCCAGGCGAGCTGTCATGTGCCTTTTATTGAAGAGTGGCTTCCATCTGGCCACTCTACCATACAGGCCTGATTGATGGAGTGCTGCAGAGATGGTTGTCTGGAGCTCTGTCAGAGTGACCATTGGGTTCTTGGTCACCTCTCGGACTAAGGTCCTTCACCCCCGATCGCTCAGTTTGGCTGGGTAGCCCACTCTAGGAAGAGTCCTGGTGGTAAACTTCTTCTATTTACGGATGATGGAGGCCACTGTGCTCAATGGGACCTTCAATGCTACAGAAATGTTACTGTACCCTTCCCCAGATCTGTGCCTTGATACAATCCTGTCTCTGAGGTCTACAGACAATTCCTTGGACTTCATGGGTTTGTGCTCTGACAAACATTGTTAACTGTGGGACCTTATATAGACAGGTGTGTGCCTTTCCAAATCATGTCCAGTCAACTGAATTTACCACAGGTGGACTCCAATCAAGTTGCAGAAACACTCAAGGATGATCACTGGAAACAGGATGAACCTGAGCTCAATTTTGAGTGTCATGGCAAAGGCTGTGAATACTTATGTACATGTGATATTTTTCAAATTTGCAAAGATTTCAAACAAACTTCTTTCATGTTGTCATTATGGGGTATTGTTTGTAGAATTTTGAGGAAAATTATGAATTTAATCCCTTTTGGAATAAGGCTGTAGCATAAAGTGGAAAAAGTGGGTAAAAGTGAAACGCTGTGAATACTTTCCGGATGCATTGTAGTTATTAAGCTGTATGGATACTATTTGTTCAATTACTTTACCAAGAAATGGAAAATTAGAGATTGTAGTTACTGAGACAGAAGAATAATAGGGTATATGTCGAATGTCACATGACCAAACCGGAAAACTGATCTCATTGCATCTGCTTGTCAGAGAAAGTGTAAACAGCAGTGTGAACTGCATGACGACATATCTATGGACTTTTAAGGTAATCAGCAAAAATACCTAGTTCACATTGTTATAGGTGTTTTATTCTATTAAATATCTAAATGAAAAATTAAAAAGCTTTTAAATATCAATCTGCATATGCGGGGGACATCAGTTATGCCCATCTTTGCTCACTCCTTTTAAGTTATCTTGAATAAAACAGCTATTTTTTCATGAAGCACATACAAAAGACCTAAACCAGAAGCGATCTGATATGTTTTACAGAATACTTAAGTTAGATTGCCCATAACCCCTACTGCAGTTTTAAACATGTGGAAAAAAATCCTTGTGTAGGGACTGATTAATGATGTTCAGGATTTTTGGTATAAGCAGTTCAAGTGTTTTGAGAAATTTAGTTGGAAAACGGCCAAGAGAGCAGCTAGAGGAATTCATAAGTGATATAACTTGTGTAAGTGTATTGGGGCTGACAGCTAAGGAGGAGGACAAATTACATAGCAAAGGACTAGCTGGAGAGTTGCAGACCTTACAAGTACAAGGAAAGTGAGCAGAATTGATTTTATAAAAGAAAAGATTTATTAATAAACATCATCCATATATTCCACCATCATCCATATACTTCTGCAGTAAAACAGCAACAACAAACAACACTGAAAACTGTGATTGTATCTGTATACAATGAAAACAATGAATCGATCGGTGTAACAGATGTATATCTGTAGTGTAGCACATCATTTGGTTCATGGTGTCCTGAAATCATTAAACAGGACAAACAAATATCAATCAAAATGAGAGGCTCAGAATACAGGAATACAAAAATCTTATTTTTCAAGAAGCAAAAACTAGAATTTAGGTCCTCTGTTCCAAAACTAAGGTGTCTTTTGAGTAGTGAGAATGAAAGCAATATTAGTCACACCATGTCTTCTAGCCTTTCTTGGCCGCTCGCTCTTTTTTCTCAATGAAGAGAATGAGTTTTTTAACCCATGGTGTCCTGGGGTTTAGACAGATCCTTTCTCCACTTGATAAACCAGCACTGAAAAGGGGGAAAAAAGATTTATGAATGCTATTGAAAATTTTGGCTCAGTATTGTTTTTTTCTTTTTTTTTTTTAAAGAAATAATACTTTTATTCAGCTTGGACACATTCAATTAACCATGACAGTAAAGACATTTATAATGTCACAAAAGTGTTCTATTTCAAATAAATGCTGTTGTTTTGAACTTTATATTTATTAACTGTTCCTTCTAAAAATTTATCATGGTTTCCATAAAAATATTATAAACAGCACAACTGTTTTTAACAATGAAAATAATAAGAAATGTTTCTTGAACAGCAAATCAGCATATTAGAATGATTTCTGAAGGATAATGTGACACTGAAGACTGGAGTAATGATGCTGAAAATTCAGCTTTACCATCACAGGAATATATATTACATTTTAAAATATATTACAATAGAAAACAGTTATTTTAAATTATAATATATTTCACAATTTTCTGTATTTTTGCTCAAATAAATGCAGTCTTGGTGAGTAAAATAGACTTCTTTCAAAACATTACAAATATTCAAAGGTAGTGTATTTATTTATTTTTTTTGGTTAAAAAAATGCTGGTTAGAATTCGAGGGTGTGTTTTCATATACAAACCTGATGTGAAAATATATGTAAATAAACGATCAACTAATAACATTTATGCTCATGCAAAATCAAACACACATTTTCAGTTATGACAAAAGCCCTTGAATATTTACAACATCCTGCCTCATAATGAATTACTAAATTGAAATATTTCAGGAAAATGACTGAGGAAATACCTACATAACCTCAGTTGTCTTGCAGTGAGGGCCTCTAGGCAGGATCTCCACTCGCCGCAGGTTGTCATGTGGAATGATCCTGGACTCCAGTTTCAGACACATGCAGCGGGTGTTGTAACCTGCGCTGAGAGGCTGCACAGCTGAGGAAACAGACAACAGTTAGTAAGGCTGGACGGCCAAAGAAAAAAGTGAGTCCAACAGCCATTGCACAACTAAACTCACATGTGATTTAATGGTCTTGAGCAAAAAAGGATTTATATTTCCTTATATGTACTTTGAGGAAATGTGAAGCAAGTTCATCATAGCTCCAAGGAAAATGCTGCCCACATTTCGAATGAAACTATGTTGACATATTTAAATATATATATCATTATATTGAATTGTTGTCCTTCTGGAGAAATGTTGACATGGTAGACCATTTTATGCCAGCAAAACCCAGCTAATTTCTAGTGATTGAAGCAAAATATAATAGACAGATAATGAATATGAAGCTTACCACCGGACAGAACGATGCTGGCTACAATAACGGTTAACATCAGGAAGACGTTCATGATGGGTGAAGCTTCTGCTGTTGATTTCTGAAAACACTCAAGATCAGATGCCGTTATTTGGACTGCTGTACGGCCTTATATATTATGCTTTTAGAGGCCTTGTGATACAATAGTGATTTTATACCACTTCCCCTTTAACTGTTGTGTGTGTGTTTTTGTGTGTCTCTTCATGTGCGTGCGAAGGCTCATGTGTAAATATGTGGTTTGTATCTGTTCACATGTTCATCAGCCGTGTGTCATCTGGACACATCTCATGTTCTCCAGGTTACCAAGTTCAAAATCCCCCTGGAGTCCCAAGTTGTTTTTACCAAAAATTATATGTCAAGTGCTTTGCAGTGCGTGATTCACATTGGTCTGCTTACCACAGGTGAAGCATTTCTATATTAGCCCAAAAATTACATGAAACGTTAATCAAATAATTATATACTATCTATCTATCTGTCTGTCTGCCGGTCGGTCTGTACATCCATCCATTCGTCTATCTATCTGTCTTACTTTTGCTTAAGTCTTCTTCAAAAGACCTCAGTAATTTTATGTGAGTTTCAGGAAAGATCTCGACAATGTCTCAGATGTGCTCAGATTTGACAAGATCTCAAAGTCTGCTATCAAATGTCAGAGATCTCAATATGATCTCAAACATTTCTCATCAAATTCTTCCCAGATCATATATTATAAACACTCACTGGATGACAACTATTGACTCATTTGTGACTGAATTTTATTTCTTCTACAGAATTTTGAAAAAAACATCTGAGTTATATTTGTTGAACAATAACTGAAGTCCATTAAGTATCTTGAGTTATAAAAGAGCAGTAAATTCTGGTGTGTGGGTGTGTGTGTGTACACAAGCCTGTTTTGCTGCTGATAGTGTGACTTTTATTGGCAGGAACATTCCAGTCTGTCTGTCTGTCTATCTATGTCTGTCCATGTCTGTCTATCAAATTCAAATTTGCTTCATTTTCATTACTGTAAATAATACAATATTGCCAAAGCTTGGAATACATACATACATACATACATACATAAAATAATACAATTTTTAAAATCTATCTATCTATCTATCTATCTATCTATCTATCTATCTATCTATCTATCTATCTATCTATCTATCTATCTATCTATCTATCTATCTATCTATCTATCTATCTATCTATCTATCTATCTATCTATTTCTGTCTGTATGTATCTGTATATCTATCTGCTATTTTTTGGCAGCTGTTACAGTAACATTTTTACAATAAATCTTCTAATTTAACCTTGAGAATTGAAGTACTATTAGATAGCTTCGATATTTGTACCACTATTTACAATGACACTAATAACTCTTAATATCTGAATGCAATGTCAATCAGTAGTTATTGATTTTTTGAATAACCAGACACAAACCTCTACATTCAATTGTGTTTGCTCCCATTTATCAAAGTGCATACACATACAAACTTTAGTCCAAAAGCGCGTACATTTGGAGAAATACACGTTTACCTCATATTTCATTAGAATAGTGTTAAACAAATAGTGTTAAGTTTTCTGTTGAAAAATCCTTTCCAAATATTGGTCTAATCCTTCTTTCTGCTATATGTTTTGAGACTGAACAGAGCAGGTGTCTTATAGAGGACATGAGAGAAGTTCATGTGCCAAGTGAATTGTTTTATCTATAAAGATACATCTGCCCAAACAAAAAAAGTATACAAAGAAAGAGGTCAGAATTAGTTTAGGGGCACTGTGCATGAAGAAATACGAGTCGATAATAAAAATTCAAGACAAGTTACAGCACATGTGTTTACAGTAAGCTATGACTTCCATGCAGGAGGAAAGTGATTTGATATCAATCAGTGAAATCTTCTGGTGTAGTATTTCATTTGTGTGCCATTATGCAAGTGCAAGATATGCATGTAAAAATTGATGATTCTTGCATCTTGCATCATTTATTATGTATATGAAATCATCATTTTCCCAGACAGCAAAATATAATCAGCTCTCAAAATATGTATAAGCAATAATTTACCACAAAATAAACATTGTGATCATTTACTCATTAGTTTCAAACCCACTTTGACTTTCTTTGGAATTTATCAATTTTATAAATGTTATTTGTTTCTGTGGATTTCATTTATTTTATAAAAGTCATTTGTTTTTAGATTTATTTAATACTTGCTGCAAGAAAAAAATTACAAATCAGTGCCCTAAACTGTATTCAGTCATGATACAAATGCTTATGTCACGGGTGGTTGCAGGTGCAGGCAGACACACAAAGACTAAACAATAAAGTTCCAACAAGAGTTTAATAACTAATATCCAAAAGGCAAACATATGGTTGCAACACACATAATCATAAACGTGACCAGACAGAGAATAAATGTAAGGGTACAACTTAAATATATATATATACAACTTATATATATATATACAGCTATGGAAAAAATTAAGAGACCACTTAACATTGATTTCTGAACTTGGAGTGGTCTCTTAATTTTTTCCATAGCTGTATATATATATATATATATATATATATATATATATATATATATATATATATATATACCCATCAGGCATAACATTATGACCACCTTCCTATTATTGTGTTTGCCCCCCTTTTATTGCCAAAACAGCTCTGACCTGTTGAGGCATGGACTCCACTAGACCCCTGAAGATGTGCTGTGGTATCTGCACCAAGATGTTAGCAGTAGATCCTTTAAGTCCTGTAAGCTGTGAGGTGGGGCCTCGGCCATTCATGTGATGTAAAAGAAAATGTGATTCATCAGACCAGGCCACCTTCTTCCATTGCTCCGTGGTCCAGTTCTGATGCTCGTGTGCCCAATGTTGGTGCTTTCGGCGGTGGACAGGGGTCAGCATATGCAGCCCCATATGCAAAAAACTGTGATGCACTGTGTATTCTGACACCTTTCTATCAGAACCAGCATTAACTTCTTAAGCAATATGAGCTACATAAGCCGTCTGTTGGATCGGACCACACGGGCCAGCCTTCGCTCCCCACATGCATCAATGAGCCTTGGCCGCCCATGACCCTGTCGCCGATTCACCACTGTTCCTTCCTTGGACCACTTTTGAAAGATACTGACCACTGCAGACTGGGAACACCCCATAAGAGCTGCAGTTTTGGAGATGCTCTGACCCAGTCGTCTAGCCATATATAGCTATATATATATATATGTATATATATATATATATATATATATATATATATATATATATATATATATATATATATATACACACACACAGTATATATATATATATATGACCTCTTAAAGTGGACAAAGACAATTTTCTGAAGATTGTTGAAAATGAGAAAAAACAACTTTATTTTCTATTTATTTTTTTACATGATCTACAATACTTTTTATACTTTCATGCAATATCACTTCTGGTACATCAGCATTAGTGCTTTCAGACAAAATGACAATACAGTCTAACATTTGGCATCATGCATATTTTCTAAAGCTTTCATAAATTTGCGTAGTCAAAATGTGTTTCTCTATCACTTTTAACGAGCATCCAAACAGGGTTCTATTGACATTTTGTAATGGTAGATGTATGTTTGCATTGAACAGATGCATTTAACAGGTCTCTAAACATAAAGTAAGAAAACGTTTGCATGTAAACATGAGAAATTATCCTTCGATGATCTTTTTCACCCATTCATCTTTGGGATTGAGGCAGGTCTGTCCTTGTTTCAGTGTGGCACTGTGTACCACAAAGAAGGTTTATTGGGGTGAAGGCAGATTAAAAGACAGATTAAATAGATTATGAAAGACAATATTAATTTGAATCCATCATGCATGCAGACATCTGCATTGTACTGATAGTTTATGTCACACTCACATGATCTGCATGTTTCTGCATTGTGCTCCAGCAGGAATCATCTGTATGTTCTGTATTAGTTTGGGGTAAATTGGTTTTCCGGAATATGTTCGAAGACACGGGCAGCGTAGCTGTGGAGCCAACAGTCTAGCAGCAAAGACTTCATGAAATGAGACAGGAATAAAAGTAATAAGAGTAGGCTCTTACAATATGTGTTTCTACACATTTTTAGAGCTGATTTACAGTATAACTTAATTCTATGTGCATCATTGATCATTACTTGAAACTATCTGTATTGCATAAAGCACTATATAAATAAAGGTGACTTGACACATGCCCATTTGTAATTCTTTAAAAAAAAAAAAGACTTAAAAGGATCAAATACAATGGATATTGCCAATAAAATTCAGAAAATGCCTCTGCTTACCTTCTCTTTTGGACAGCAGTGTCATGCATGTCAAAAAAACGAAGGTTGCTTTGGTGAACTTCATCATTGTGAAATTTCCCAATGAGCAATCAACGTGTAACTAAATAAAAGGTAAAGCTGCAGATGTTTCCTAGAGCAATTCACTTCTCTAATTCACCCGTCTGCAGACAGTGTGTGAGTATTTTGGCAGGACTTTCTCTTTTAAAGAACCTCGGTACTGACATCACGTTAATCAAAAGTGATTGTGCAACAAGTCTCCCTTCAGTGAACCCAAATTCTGCTGAATTGTTCCAGGAGCTTTGGAGGAAGGCATGCTTTGAGAAACATTTGATGATACATTTTCAACATTTTCAGCAGAAGAAAGAAAAGCTTTTCCCAAACAGAGATTGTGATTGATATTGTGAGATTGTGAAGCTAATAATATCATAATAATATAATATACCTAAAATCTACATTTAGACAGAAGACATTGAAAGATGAAATATGCACAAGGTGAAGTTTGATAGTGTTGAAGAAGGACAAATGTTGAAGGCTTCTTATGTGGTGTTACAGCACATTATTGCCAAATGCAAAAAAAGTCCATCTAATCAGCGAGCCTCTCATTTGGCCTGCCAAAGCAGACATATGGAATTATCTGGAGCAAATAAAAAAATTGCATCATAATATGTAAATTTATATATTACATTATATATCATAATGCAATGTACAAATCTATCGAAATATGTAATAATAACAGTTGCTGTATGTGAAATGTTTCTCAAGTCAACATGTGTTGTCAAATTGTAATGTTTTAGATCAAAGGGGTTCAGATGACCAAAAAGTTTGGGAATCCTTGAAGTAAGTATGATGCAAAATTACAGGAACAATGGACACATGGACACTTAGTAGGAACATAAATGGACATGAAATCTTGATTTGAGCTGAAATCTTGAAAAGATGTGAGAGGATAAAACAGAAAGAAATATTAATTCATAAATCTCCTTCTGATTTAGCAAATGCTTCTTTTCAAAGCAACTTAGAAATGGAAAACACCATAAGCATTTTGTCATAAGAAACAACATTAGCAGTACAAAATGTCAAGTTTATAGTATAAGGTAGATTATTCTCAAGCATGAGCAGAAAAAAACTGGAGCAGAAGAAAATGGAAACTGACCACCAGGAAAGGCTGATTGCAAGGAGATGTGCAATAAAACATTAATCATAATTACCATACCACAAAGTTATCCTCAACTCCCAAGCAGGCCAGACCAACCACAGACTATCTGATGTAAACTGCAAAAACCAGAGCCCTAAGCTGTCCAGAAACCCTCAACCCTCCAATTTCACTGGCTGAAACCTACACAACTTCCAGGAGTCACACAGATTTTTATTCTTTATAATAGCCTGATGTCATACGAACAAACTAAATTGTAATTTGTATATATAAAAAGAGCATTTTTTAGGTTAGCTGCATCAAGTCACTTACATTTACATTTAACTTAACCATTTAGCAGATGCTTTTCTCCAAAGCAACTTACAAATGAGAACAACAGAAGCAATCAAATCAACATGAGGGCAACAGTATAACGGTGAAGCAATATGATCTGTAAAGCTTAAAGGTGCCCTAGAACTTTTTTTAAAAAGATGTAATATAAGTCTAAGGTGTCCCCTGAATGTGTCTGTGAAGTTTCAGCTCAAAATACCCCATAGATTTTTTTTAATTCATTTTTTTAACTGCCTATTTTGGGGCATAATTAGAAATGAGCCGATTCAGGGTGTGTGGCCCTTTAAATCTGGTGCTCCATTCCCCAAGAGCTCGCGCTTGCCTTAAACAACATAAAAAAAGTTCAAACAGCTAATATAACCCTCAAAATGGATCTTTACAAAGTGTTTGTCATGCAGCATGTCTAATCGCGTAAGTACAGTGTTTATTTTGATGTTTACATTGATTCTGAATGAGTTTGAGGCTGTGCTCCGTGGCTAACGGCTAATGCTACACTGTTGGAGAGATTTATAAAGAATGAAGTTGTGTTTATGAATTATACAGACTGCAAGTGTTTAAAAATTAAAATAGCGACGGCTCTTGTCTACGTGAATACAGTAAGAAACGATGGTAACTTTAACCACATTTAACAGTACATTAGCAACATGCTAACGAAACATTTAGAAAGACAATTTACAAATATCACAAAAAATATCATGTTATCATGAATCATGTCAGTTATTATTGCTCCATCTGCCATTTTTTTGCTATTGTCCTTGCTTGCTTACTTAGTCTGTTGATTCAGCTGTGCACATCCAGACGTTCTGCCCTTGTCTAATGCCCTTCATAATGTTGGGCAGGGTTGCCAACTCTCACGCATCTGGCGTAACACTCACGCTTTCAGCATCAATCTCACGCTCTCACGCACACGCAAGAAATGTCACGCCAAAATCCATTTTTCTCCCTTCTCACTTCGTTAATTTTCTGTTGATGACTAGACCATAGCGTATTAATGACAGGAGTTTAAGGCCCACAGCTGTTACATCTCCCTACAACGTTCTCACTGCAGTATTCTCTGGTCGTTGATTGGCTGAAAACCTTACACCTGATACGTCAGTTGCGTGTGAGAATTTCAGAGAGAGTTCGGAGCATAGGTTCGGAGTCGGCACGTGTGAAAGTTTGGAAGACAATCAAGGTAAGCAAATAATAAAATGGTGAGCCTTGTCACTACAGACGTAGCCTTGCCTAATCAGTCTGTGTGCCGAGACTAAGTTACAGACTTCAACTATAGTTGCAAATGTTGTCTGACGTGCGTTATGATGTGGGCTAGCTAAATTGCTCAATAAAAACTAGTCTCATGTAGGGTCCGAAATTAACACCCGCCAAGCGCCAAATGCGGGTAGATTTTCCGTTTGGCGAGCAAATCTCAAAAGTATGGCAAGCCAAAGTACTCACAAACGCCTGGTCGGACGTCTGATTGCACACTGACGCGTCAAAAGCGCGCGTTTTGACAGCAAAACGCGCGTCCTCGACGTGTGATTTGCGTTAAGAACAAGCGTTCTTAACGCGCGCTTTGGTATCATGGGAAACGCGCGTCAAGAACGCGCGTTTTTGTGTACCAAAACGCGCGTTCTCGGCGTGTGATTTGCTATTAAAACGCGCGTTCTTGACGTGCGCTTTGGAGTGACCAAAAACGCGCGCTTTTGACGTGCGTTTATCATAACAAAAATGGGCGTCGAATACGTGCGTTTTGAGTCAGACAAAACGCTCGTTATGAACGTGTGAACAGGTAAACCAAACAGGCAGTGCAAACGTGTGTTTAAAGTGTCCATCAGGCGAAGAGAACGCGCTCTTTCCTTAGAGTTCTCAAAAGTGCATGTCGAAAGCGTGTGCTCACTCTTTAGGGCTTTGAGTCTGTTATGTTTTTGTCCGCTATAGGTTTAGGACAGTATTATCATTAAACTCAACCAAAACAACATGGAATTTTCGAGGATAAATTTGGCAGATGATTATAATGATTGAGTTATAATCCATAATAATTAATATGAAATATGCATATGAAAACGTAAAACTATTATTTAAAATAGCCGCGGGGGATGACAGTGGATATTCCTTCGATCAAGGCCAAAACTTTGTAAATTTGTAAGGAGCCAATAAAATACTACACCATATGTGTGATCATCTTGGCTATATATTACGGTGGCGTATTGCCTCATACATAATATTTTTTTTCCCTCAATTATGTCGTTAAGACATCTTTTCTCGTAATAACGAGAATTTATGTTGTTAAGACATCTTTTCTCGTAATAACGAGATGTTATGTCGTTAAAACGACATTTTGTTGGCATATATGACGTGAATGTATATAGGCTATACCTTTATCTGATCTATAGAGAATTTATCATGCCTTTATCACACTTCCGCACTCGAAAAGCAGAAGCAAATATAGTGTAAAATACCTTTAGATGCCTGTATCGATGGCAGTGCCCATAGAGTTATGAACACAATAATTGTTTTATTGGCGTGTAGCCTATGCAGTTTCTAATAGCCTAATAAAACACAGTTTTATTATTTAGCATTACTTACTTTCTGGAAAATAACTCGCACCTGATTATGCCACATGCACAAAGTCAGAATTAAGTTTTTGAGAGAAAAAAATTATCATTGGTGTTTCAGTCGCATTTTATTATAGGTCTATTCAAAAATAATTTTGCTAAAATACACAGGCCTGCGCTACGGATACAAAAATAATGCTATATTGTCATAGACCTATTTATCAAAATAAAACTGATGAATGAAAGTGGAGACAATACCTCAAAAAAGGTCTTCTGTGAACGAAGAAAAAACAAGATGAAATCTTATAAAAGGAATAAATAGCCTATTTCTAGCTAGGCATACACGAAATATATTAAACCTAAATAATTAACATATTAAGAAAATGAAAGAAAAAAAATGCGACAAGTAGACCATATGATGAGTTTCGATTCATTTTTGAGAAGTTCACGGAAAGGCATTGCTTGTCTTTATTTTTCAAGCAATGTTTTATTGTGTGAGTGCAAATAATAGTTACAATAATAGTTATACCTACACGGATTCGAATGGTGTTACTCTTATGACCATAAATGTCTGAGTATTTTAAGTTGTTTATGCTTTTATAACAAAATTAAAGTGAACGCGCCGGCGCCATATCAGTTTTAGCTAGGCTACTATAACTTGACATCGCATGCAGCCTGTTTATTGTCAAAACAAAATACATTCAACCAAATACAGAAAAAGCCACTGCTCATTTTAGTCTGTGTACAATCAGGGCTGAATTTCCCGAAACCTTGTTAACTCTACGTCGTTAACGTTAATACATGTTTCCCGAAACGTTCTTGTATACCTTCTGTAAGTCATACTTTCGTAAGGTTGGTCTGGACCACTCTTAACTATACCTTATCACTGCTGACAGTCTATACGAATATAATTCTGAAGTTGTAATGCACCCAGTGTTCAATTAGGATAATGACAAAGAATAAAATGCAAAGATTCACTTCAAATGTGCTTTAGCTCTGATCCAGAGACAGACGCGCTCAGCTCTTGTCATATATCACAACTATATTTAGTGTTTTCAACCCCACATCAGGTTTATTTAGATTTCAGTCATTTAAATACACATATGAGGCACTAGGCTATATAAAAATACATTTATAGTTTGTTAAATTCAAATTCAATACACCGATGTCTATAGAAGCTGCAATAATAACCCTTTCAATTATATAATTTGACGAAGTGTTTTATTAATATCAGATACACATTGTGTATGAAACATAAGTTTACTCTATTCTTCTCCCAGTTCACCAGCCACATACTTTAATGTATTTCGGGGAAAATTAAGTAAATCCGACAGCTCTGAATTGCAGTGCAAACTCATCGCGCGACAAAAATTCACTTCCACATATTTTACAATCGGAATATATCATAAAATGCTTGGTGTAGTTAACAAGTTTGGGAATATTTTGAATAACAAAGGAAAAACGATATAAACGAGTTACATACATATCTGCCAGCTGCATGACGCGTCTCCAAGAAATTAATACTCTAAAATTATGTTCTAAATAACTGTCGCCTTAAACTCGCGCTGATGGGGGCTCCGCACCCCCAGAATATAGATAAATTACAAGATAGATTTAGTTTGTAATTTGGATTATTTTTATAAGATCCAATGAGTCCTGATAAATGCATTTTCTACTTCTGAAGTGCTTATTTTTATAAAGAACACTGATTTCTCACATAACATAGTGAAGCAGCCCCTGTATAGAGTGAATTATCGATTCTCGAGCCATTGATATCAACCAATTCAGCTTCAGTGCCATGGGCAGCACCTGGTAACGTCGCACTTAAGAAGGTATATCTTAAGCAACCTCCTAAGGTATAGTTCGGGGAACATGCCTGAAAAAGGTATACATTCAGTTAAGGTATACTTTAGGGTCTTCGTAGCGCGCTGAGAGACAACGTTATCGGGAAATCCAGCCCAGGGCTGCGTTTCCCAAAAGCATCGTAAGCTTAAGTTGATCGTAGCTCTATTGAAACCAATGGAGCTTGGAGCTACGATCAATTTAGGCTTACGATGCTTTTGGGAAACGCTACCCAGAGCGTTTAAATAATAAATAGGCTATAGGATCCAAATAGTGCATATGGAAACATATGGATTTATGCCAAATGGGTTTCTATTTCAGTTTAGCTTTAAATTAATTTGGTTTGGGGTTGACGTTTATATATTATATGTCATTATTGTTCTGTTTTTCTGAATACCATTAAATTTAAAAGATTTGTAGCGCAAGGGGAACTAAAAAAGCCTACGCAGTGGTGGGATTAAATACCCCTATGCCAACCTGAAGCCGGGCTAGCCGGTAAAAACGAAATTTTTACAAAAAAATATGCTAAACATGTATTTTAGGCTATTTCCACAACAAATCCTTTACATTGTTCTATACAAAATATAAGTATTAAATAAACATAAATTATATTGGCATTCATTACCTACAAACAATATTTTAAAGCCTAAACTACTAAATTTTGTTATACATTCAAGTTAATTTTACTGCACAGAAATAGAGTTTAAAAAAAAATAGTGTTCAAAAGATTACATGTATTGGAAAAAATATTAAAAAGAAAATGTTAGCCACATATTGCCAATCTAGACAAATACATCCCAAAAATAGCCTAAAGTTTGTCGATATTCTTATTGAATATTCATGAATATTTAGAATGATTAGAAATAAATTCAACAGGGATTGACTTGATATAGGCCTATGTATTGTTCATGCATAACATTTATTAAATAGGCCTATATCGGCCTATAGCATTTATGTATTTTTAAATCCCTCATTTGGGGCTGAGCCCCACTAATATTTAAATTATCGACCCTGTTCCAAACATGTTTTTGCGCATGTGAGTGCTGTTTTGGGACACGAAAGCATTGTTTAACAACATAATAGGCGTAAATATATTTTAATGTCCAAGTGCTAATACACAATTGGATTTGTGCCGAATGAGAGCCCAACAGTGTCAATTTAAATACATTTTTTTAGGCTTTTAAATAAATATTGTTTGTAATGAATGCCATAATTTGTTTATGATTATTTTATACTTTTTATAACAATTTTCAGTCTTGTTTTGTATTGAATACCATTATGGATTTGTTGTGGAGATAGTCTAAAATACATGTTTAAAGCTTAATGCTTGTATAATGTGTGACATAAAAGACCAAACTCAGTAAACACCATACTAAACCATACTATGTACAGCAAAGCAGATGAGCCCAGAATATGAACGCAGTTCGTTTAATTAGCCTACATTAAGTGTTTTTCTCTTATAGAAAACCGTTATAAAGAAAAAGCTCAAGGTCGCGTAATGTAGCCTACTAAGTGATAGGCTATTAAAAGATCAAATTCTGCACGAATACAGTTTTCTGTGTAGTACCTATGCTTTCTTAGTAGGCTACAGCGTTTAATATGTAGGCTAGGCCTACACATTTTTCTGGACATCGCTCATTGTTTCTACCTTAATACATTGTTTAAATTAATATGTTAGCTAACTACATATAGCCTATGTAGGCTATATATGTCTGAAATTAGGCCATAACTTGTACAGTCACCTTTGATAACAGATTAGGTACTCCAAATTGTAATGTTAAAGCATTTCCTATAAAGCTGCTTTAAAACTATAGGCCTAAGTATTGTGAAAAGCGCTAAAAAAATAAATGTAAATTGAACCGATATAGGCTATATGAGCTCTATAGATCAGATAAAGGTATACAGGTATTTTTCGTACACGTCACGTACAAAATATGTGATTTTAACGACATAACATCTCGTTATTACGAGAAAAGATGTCTTAATGACATAATTGAGGGGAAAAAATATTATTTATGAGGCAATGCGCCACCGTAATATATAGCCAACACTGTAAAAAATATTACATGCTATCTGCTTAAAAAAATTATGGTAACAATATTACACGTATTATATTTGAGTAGATTTTAAGGTTGTTTTTTTTTAGTGAAATTTACCCAAATAAATTAAGTAAAAATTCCTAAATTATTTAGCCTATGGCACATGATGAATTTAATATTATTAGTGGAATGTGCTTTTTTAATTTAAGTTGTCTCACAAATAAATCAAGCAGAATTTACTCATTTGTATGAATGAAATTTACTTAATTATAACATTTACTGTTTTTTTCAGGTTAAGATAATAATGAATACATAATGCACTTTTTGTTATCAAACATGCTTTTAATCTTTCTTTTTTTTGCACAAATAAAACAAATCTGTATAAAATGTAAGTCAGCAGTTTTAAGATATGAAAATAAAATTAAAAAATGCCAACATTTTCCATGAGAAAGATCATTTTGTAAAACAACTTGTGCATACAAATTTGTATGCAACATTTTTCTGTTAGAAAAGTCACATTATGGACTAAAACTTGAGAATAACTTGTAGCAAGACTTTGTAAAACATTTGTACTTTCTGAAAGCTTGTATGTAGAACAATATTAAACGTTCATCAATCAATGCAGTTTACTTTTCACCAGAACTTGGTAATAATGCATTGTCTCAATCTAAGTCATGAGTTTGTTTTTAAGTGTTAGTATTTTTGGTGAAAACTTGCAAACATCCAGTTCCAAGAAGAGCTTCTGAAAGGCCTCAAAAGTGTGCCTAAGTTCTTTCGGGTAGGTGAGGTTAAGTGCATATGTGAGTCCAAGAAGAACAGCACAGGCTCTTGCCAGATTTTCCAAGCCAGCCATGACTTGCACCCCCTCCAAGATGATGCTGAAATCCTCCTGATAATCCCTCTTGCAGATGGCAATTTTCATTATGTGCTGCAGGATATCTCCATTGTCACACTGTAAAATAAACATTAAATAAGTATTCTTATCTTGTCCATCTCATTATAAGTCTGTCCATAATTAATAAAGTTAATTTGTGTACGTTGTAAAACAAACACTTTCAAAAAATAAAAAATCTTATAACAGCTTAAAAAGACAACTACAAGCAAACCATTATAGTTTATTTTCTTTGTAATCACTGACACATAAAAATATTGTGTTTCAGTGGACCACAAAGACTGTCACAATAACATAAGTACAGTTTCAGCAATGTCAGAGGGTGTATTCAGGAAGAAAAAAATAAATTAAAATTACATTTAGTGACACTATTGTAGGGGGAGGGTTAAATTTTGATGGTCCACTATAGACATTCTATGTCTATATTATATTATATTATTATATGGCTATGGGTAAATGGCTCATGCTGTAGTCTGTAGTGCCTCAAAAGAGCTCCTTTTGAAGATGCTGTCAATTGGCAAACCTTGCACTGCCACACCATGATTTCAAAAGGCACCACTTGCACTGAAAATACATGAATGCTTACAAAGACACCGCTACAAGGATCCTCACGTTGCTGAATGCTTAAGACACTGCTACAAGGAGCCTCACGTTGATCTGTAAAGAAAAAAAAAATTTAATTATAGAATATTTTATTTATGCAAAGCTTACACTTTTTTAAACAAGTGTAAAATGTCAGTGTAATGTACAATAATGAACCTTTTTAATTGCAACATTTTTAAAAGTTATAATTAATTTCAGTTCAATTAGATATTTTCACCTCAAACATGATTACAATAATCTGTTAACCTGCACCGCCCTTTAACACAAACTTATAGCATACCAAATTAAAATAGATATAAGTTAGTTTATTAAGCCTTTGGGCTAGAAGGCTAATGTGGTCTCATTTTAACATTTCAGTTTGCTTCAATTTGTAATTAGAATCATAAATAAATACAAAAAAAGTTAAGGCTGTCTTATAAATGTTTTAGAAATTATTTTTCATAAAATGTATTTTTAATAACCAAATTAAATTGACCTTGTTGAGGTTTAGAAACACAATGCAGCTAAAACATGTCTGACAAAGTTATATTTCAAATTAATTAATTTATAAATCGCAATGCTACAGATTAAATTTGCTCCACAGTTACGATACATATTCTGTAATCTGGTATGATATACTACATAATTTAACATTACATTAAAAATACACTATATTCTTATAAACATACCCGAGATGGTTTGCAGAAAAAGATAACTATCTTCACGATCATGGTCACGACTGCTGGATGTTTTAGTCATGGTTTTAGCGTTTTAGCCAGAGACTTTCTACACGAGGTCGAGGATATTTGCGGGAGAGTCTACTTCTATGAACGAGTTGGGACATCGCGTACAGAATACTGCAAGAGAGGAGCGCCATCTGGCTTCGAGTATGAACGCAATATTACATCGTGCCATCTGTATTATTATATTTTTTTAATTATTATTACTCTTTTCTAGAAGATTATTTTTAAATTGTCATACATTATTATATTTCGAAAGACGTAATTTGAAGTTTTAAAAAGTAATCATCTATTAATCTTCCCAATATCAAGCTTACCGATGGCCTATGGAGAATATAACGTTAGCACATTGACGACGATTTATTTTAGCAATCAATATTCTAGCCACAGCACAAGCATGTGGTGGTGTTGTACACACTGGAGATAAGACAATCGTTCACAGTTTCGCAAGTCATATAATTTGTTTTCGTTGATTTAAGACAACTCATCTCATCTATTTTGCCTTATAGGCATCGGCATGACACAACTAAAATATGCGACCTCAGCGATGCTACTGAACAAGAGTGAACATAACTGGTCTATGAAAGAGCTTTAAGAAATAAATGAGAAGCATAGTTATAAGCTTACCTCTTATGTGATTGACGTTCGACCCCTCCGCCAAAAATGTCTTCTGATCACTGCCGTTCACTTTCAAATGGTGTCTCTAACCGCATAATTGAACCAATTCTCTTAAAATAAATCGGTGAAATTTTTCTTAATTTTATTAGTTTATTTTACTCAAATTAAGCCTAAAAATTGCACACATTTTCTTAAATAAAAGAGGAAAACGTATCTCTTGGTTTTATTAGTGAAATCTTCTTAATATATTCTATCAAACACAAAACCACAATTTCAATAATGAAATGTACCCATTATATTTAATTATCACGTTATTTTTTTTAATGAAAATTACAAGACCCATGATTCATTTTTTACAGTGAGCATTTCATCTCGACCAAAAACATAGATTAAGCATCTGTTTTCTATGGCAGAGAGTTTATACCGCCTACTTAAATATAGAGTATAAAGCAATAGATATGTCCAGACACAAAACAATATCATACTACCACATAACCGTTCACCGCACAGTGGGGACACCTGGGACCCAGGCTGATCTGTGACAGCGTACCGGTAATAATTCACCAGCTAGTAAATGTAGGACCCTCGGTCTCCCATCTCAGGAGTCTCTCTTTACTGCCATGTCATAAAAGCACGGGTACATGTCATTGCAGAGGGATAAAATACTTTGTAGATGGCTGTAAAAAGCAGCAGAATGTCCTGAGGTTCCCCCCTCTTCCTCGCAGTCTGCGTTCATGGTGTTTTTTAATTAAAGGGAATGTACTGCAGTAAGCCTCCACTAGCTCACATACACCCACATTATTCCATCGCATCTACTACGGGGCTGTAAAGTTGCGGTTAATGTCTGGTTGTAGCTCAGTAGAGGGGAAATGGGAGGATACGGCACAGCTAGAAATGAAAAGCAGAAACACCATTTATTCCCCTCCGCCCCCTCGCCCCACTCTCCCCGTTTCCTTCTCTTTTCCTCTTGCGTCTGTCCAATCTCTGCGATCTGTCATCCGCTGGCATTTACAGTGCATTTCATTCACTCGTTCCTTAAGGACAATTGGTTTTCTCCCCTGATTCCATTAACATGAAGGCAAAGAGAAATGAGAACCGCACAGTGGCTGGAAGAACCCCACATTTACCACTCCACACGTACACAACACACTACACACGTGACGCAAAATGCCATGCCGCACAAAAGCATTCAAGTTCCTGAAAAAGAAATCACATTTTGAACCTGATCTTTTGCATTACACTGTAGATGAAAAGCCTCGTGAAGGTCAGGTTTGAATGCTAAAGAATGCCTCACACCTAAAGCACAGCCAGAGCAATTTCAATGCACCAATCGCAGAGCACATTGCTAGTTTCTTTTACATTGGATAGGCCAACTTTTCTCTCAAACATGCAATGTTTATGGGGTCATTGCTGTTATCCAGCACCTTTTGAACTCTGTATAAGGATATGGCAGCTTTTTATGGAGCTTTTTTCAAACTTATACAACATAATGAAGAGCAAAGAATGTAGTTTGGCTGCAAAATCTCTCTTTTCCAGGCTTTTTGTAAGGATTAGTTCACTCTAAAATGAAATTTCTGTCATTAATTACTCACCCTCAACTGTTCCAAACCCGTAAGACCTTCGCTTATCTTCAGAACACAAATTAAGATATTTTTGATGAAATCCGAGAGGTTTCTATCTCCCATAGAAATCAACATAATTACCACATTCAAGGTCCAGAAAAGTAGTGAAGACATTGTTAAAATAGTCAACGTGACCACAGTGGTTCGACCTTAATGTTATGAAGTGACAAGAATATTTTTTGCGTGCAAAAACAAAACAAAAATAACAACTTTTTTCAACAATCTCTTCTGTACCCTGTCAGTCTCCTACGCTGTTTATGCTGTATTGGCAGTGCGGTGCTTCCGTGAACACCGACTCCGTATTGGCCGACGCTGTTCACGTGAGCAGCACGACACATGCGTGTGATGCTGACGCAGGAGCCGGCCAATACTGAGTGGGCATTCGGACGTAAACACAAAAGCGCTGCACTGCCTGTACTGTGTCAACTGCGTAGGAGACTGACATGGAAGAGAAGTGATTGTTGAATAAAATCATTATTGGAATGACATGAGGGTGAGTAATAAATGACAGAAATTTCATTTTTGGGTGAACTAACCCTTTAAACTTATTTCTTTCAAAGTTTCTACTTTCATTTATGTTAGTTAAGCTAAGTTGAATTTTTTTGGTAACACTTTACAATAAGGTCTCATTTGTTAACATTTGTTAATACATTAATTAGCATGAACTAATAATAAAATGTTTTTTTTACAGCATTTATTAACCTTTGTTAATGTTAGTTAATAGAAATGTTCATGTTCATGTAAGTTCACAGTGCATTAGCTAATGTTAAGACAACTTTTGATCTTACAAATATATTAGTAAATGCTGAGATTAACATTAACTAATATAATTTGTTCATTGTTAGTTAGTTAAAGGTGCTCTAAGCGATCCTGGGCGGAGTAACTTCCTGTTGACGTTCGAAGTGTTGTCAAACAAAACAGAGGCTAGCTAGACCCTCCTCCTCCTCCTCCCTTCCGTGCTTCCTGTCATGAACGCGCATTTAAAATCATTCTTGTCGGTTATTGGCTGGAGCATGTTTATTATGTTTTGTGGTCCAGGCTGCACCAGTTTGTTTTTATTGCTATTTTTGGAGCTTGTGGCGACTACAGAGACCGCGTTTTTTTTACAGTGTGTTCAGGGGACAGGCAGCTAGCGGATAGTGAGGAGATGTTTGCTGTATGTGACAAAAAATGTTTTGGCCTGAAAACGCGTGACATCGCTTAGAGCACCTTTAATGGCAAATGAAGCCTTAGTGTAAATTGTTACCAATTTATATTTAATTTTATTTAAGCTTTATTTCAGTTAATAAAATCTATTTTTAATAGTTTTAACCAAATGCTAAATTCAATAATTACTTATGACCAATAAAATTGTGCTTCCACCATAAATCTTTGATACAGCCGCAACTGGTGTTCTTCTGCGTTCGCTTCGAAAATGCAATCACTACAACATGATGAAAAATGCCAAAAGCAACCTTATGATCTTAAAATCTTATGGATTTTTGCTGGTCCATTGGTAACTTTAAAGGGATAGTTCACCCAAAAATGAAAACTCATTTTTCATTTACTCACCCTCATGTTGTTCCAAATCTGTAAGACTTTTGTTCATCTTCAGAACACAAATGAAGATCTTTTTTAATGAAATCTTGAGCAGTTTAGTTCAATCGCTTTATATGATGAACAGATTTAATTTAGGCTTTTATTCACATATAAACAATAAATCAAGAGAAAACAAGTTATGGTAAATGGAAGCTCAAGCACGTTTGCTTAATGTGCGAAAACCAATGAGGTTCTTCTGCATGAACCAATGAGGTTTGTTTTTTCACATCAAGCATTTTCGGTTGAGCTTATGTTTATGCTCGCTGATGAATGTTTAAATGTGATTAAAAGCCTAAATTCAATCTATTCATCATATAAAGCGTCTCTTCAGAAAAATTTGGACTAAACCGCTCAATTAATATGGATTAGTTTTACGATCTCTTCATGAAGCGTCAAAGTGGTAGTTGCGTAGACTGTCAATGGAAGAACAGAAATCTCTCAGATTTCATTAAAAATATCTTCATTTGTGTTCCAAAGATGAACGACATAAGGTGAGTAAATGATGGCATTTTTGGGTGAACTAACCCTTTAACAGCCATGTTTTGTAATGTATACCGGAGTCTCTCAGTGACTTGAAGAGTCTTCAGCAGTAGGATTGTGAATCCGGGGCACTGTGGATCACGGCAGCTATGATGGAGGTAATTATTCAAGAAAACGGAGGTGTTAGAACAGTCTTAAACACCACAGCTCTCCTTCGTTCAGCCTCACTGCATAGACAAATAACAGCCACCATCCGCCTGATCCGGTGCCTCAAGGAGAAAATGGTCTTGTGGGGAAAAAACTTACAAGCGATACAGCTTTTTATTTCAGAGGGAGAAAAAAATATAGTGACAAATAAATTGCTCACCATTGTAATGGCCTTTCTTTGCTCCGGCTCCGGCGTGTGCAGGAGAAATTTCAATATACTGGAACATCTTAATACAGAATTTATCAGCAAGCTTCACTCACAGGGCGACGGTAATAATCCTTGTTCCTGCAGAGGGATGCAGTAAACCCACTTTACTCCAGGTTTTTTTCTAGTTTGATGCTAAATCCTGCACATGATTACATAAAGACTTTTTATAGTTGGACTTGTTCTGTCAAATTAGGTCTTTTAGCACCCTGCCCTGCTGGAATTACAGACTTATTCCTGAATACAGATAATCAGGGTCTCACTATGGGTTTAGGAGAAACTCCCAGCCTATAGAGAATGAGAGGAAAGAACGAACGTGAGAAGAAATGGAGCACAGGTGAGACAGGGAGAGAATTGGATACAAAGTGAGATGATTGGAGAACGTGAGAGTGAGAAAAAGAGAGAGTGAGAGAGAAAGACATGCTCTTCTCGACTCTGAACATATGAAGAAATTCGCACCTTCTCTATAATCATAGCATGAGTTAATTCTTCCCTCTAAGAGATTACAGATGGTAAGCACTGCTATTCCTTCCACTTTGAATTCTGTCCTTGCTCTGAGAGAAAAAAAAAAGTGTGCACACTCTCGTCACTTAAATCACTCATTTAACACTCAAAAATAAAATCACTCATTTAACACAGTGCAATGAATTTATTTTAACCTCACATTTCATTTGGTGTCTGAGAAACACCTTTTTAATAGCTTGAAAAACCTACTTACATTGAAGTATAAGCTTGAATACATTGATAACATCCTTTATGAATTCAAAATATATTGCATTACTTATAATTGGAGTCTCAGATATAAAACATATAACCAGGAATCCATGACCCCAAATGTAAAACATTAATAAATGCATTTCTGACTGGTTATACAAACTGAAACAGTACTAGAATGGATGCATCTCACTTCATGTTACCTATTCCATTAACTCATTTTAATATATAGAACTTATTGTAAAGTGTTCTTGAAAAATGAAACGTTTCATATCATCAGATTTATCATAGTTTATGCATATAGTCAAAGACTATAGAATTACACAAGATGTGTCACTCGTATTGTTTTGAATGGGAGAAAGTGTAACGCGCAATATGGCGGAATAAGTCCCGCCTTCTAAATAAGAGCCAATCGCTGACTGGTAAAGTCATCGCGTCACTTCAGCGGCCGTTAGAATCACCGGTTTCTATAGAAACAGTCAGACGCGCGCCTCCGAAGAGACGCGCATTTAGGTCTGTGCATGCGCATTAGCTTGATCCAGCCTGAAAAATAGTTTTTTGTCATGATTCGAGCGTTTAGAAACAAAATTTATAAGCCGGTTGTTGTTAGATTTCATTGGTGATTTCAAATATGAAATTTAATCGTAAGGTTGGCGAACAGTTTTGGAGAATTTGATGTTTCCCCATTCAAAGAGATTGCATGATGCCCAGGATGCTCGAGAGGCGTTTCAAAGATGGCCGCCGAGTGAAATGACTTGTCTTAAAGGGACTTTGATATAGTCTCTCTTCTGTGTGTTCTATTTTTACACATATACATTTTTATCATTTAAAGTTGTATAAATTAGCTTTACTTATAAATTAAAGTTGTATTAAAGTCCCCCAATGGTGAAAATCAAGTGTTTAATCTTGTTAATATGTCTATGTGGTGTTTTTAATATGCTCTGAGACAAACCATGTGCAAATTCATATGTCAACACCATTGCTGAGTAGTTTCTCTTTAAAACTGCAGTAAATCAAAGACAGTCTCAAACCCACGGTTTGAAATCGCTGTTGATAAGAAAAATCGGGTAGATTTAGCAATATGGCGGGTGTATGATGTATATTACAATGTTATGATGAACTATATGCCTTTCTCTACTGACGTTCTGAGTTGTTCAAAGCGTTTCAAAGGATACTGACTGTTGAAGGCAGCTGTCTGACTCGTGAATGTGAACATGTTTGTGTAACATTAGCAACATCAAGCAAAATGCTAATCAATCATATTAATTACCGTTATGTGTCCGATGTGCAGCGTCTACCTCAGTACCGAGTAGATATCGTCTGAGTTCGTGGGTGGAGCAATGTGACTTTGAACTTTCTAAACTCCCTGTAAAACTTTCTGCTTTCCATGAACAAGTATTATTATATTGGAAATTGATTTTCAAGCACAATTTTAGTCCTCATAACATATCAGTCTGGAATAACAGGTGTATAACAGTGAATAGGAAATCCTTGTTTATCAGTGAATGGTGGCAGAAAGGCATATGTCCACTAACGCATATTATGGGTAACATAGGGATTATATTCAGTCATGATGCTTTTTGTGGTAAATACAATCTAAGTTGCTCCTGTAAAATGTATGAAAAAATTATCAAGAACATTCCAATACAGATGATTAAATTGGTAAATGAACAATTGAAATATTCAATTATAATACCTAAAATACAAGAAAATGTAAGCTTTGATGAAAACAAATTTTTGAGGAATTATTTAATACAACGTTTCCCAGGACCTGTAAAGGGAGCTTATATATTATGTCATTATGAGAAGAAAGAAGTAAGTGAAATTAGAACCAATTTTCTTTCATTTCATGTTAACCCTAAAGGTAAAAAGGTGCACTTCAAAATTATGAATCATATACCCTGAATTTTTAAGAATAAGATTTAATGTAGGAGACTCAAACTTATGTCAAATATGCAAGTTAGAGATAGAAACGGTTGAACACTTGTTTTTTCTGTGTAATTTGGTAAACATATTCTGGAAAGATGCATTCAACTGGATGCAACAAGAAATACCTGACAATGTCACGAGAAACTGTTAAATGTGGTTTGTTAATTAAGGATAAAAAGGTATCTTATGTAATAAATAATATGTTGCTTTTGTTGAAATTTTACATACACAAATGTAAATTTTTCAAAACTCCCCCACGATTATTGGTTTTTAAAGAGGAATTTCGAGTATATCTGGAAACGCTGAGAGGGATAAAAAATCCCAAAGCAAAGTACAGATACACTCCTTACTGGAAGAATTTGGTTTTATAACTTAAAAAAAAACACTTCCTACACCCCTATTTTATTTGATTTTTATTTATTTATTCATTTATTTATGTTCTCTCTTTTTCCATTGTCTTTAACTTACTGATTGTAATCTCAGTCCTTGTTTGTAAATCTTTCAATTATGATTGCCTTTCTGTTGATGTTCAATATGCTTATGAATAATAATTTAAAAAAGCTTTTGGCTTATAAGAAAAAAAAAGAAACAAAGTTGTGCATGGAGGCGGGGCTAATTATCATATTCATAGATCCATGTATATTAAATGAGGCAAGGGTATAGAGTTACATTAAATTACATTAAGATATTTTTTCACAGGAAAAAAAACTTTTAAATATGCAATTTTGGTGATCAAAGATGAGTTTTAAAAGATAAAATTAGGAAAGAGGAACTACAGGGGAACTTTAAGAACATGCAATCAGCAATAAACAATAGTATATTTATAAATTAACCAAGAATAATGAATGCTAAAAAAATGTTAAAATGGCGCACCTAATTGTATTTTATTAACAGGATAACACCTTGAATTTGGCAGCCTTATTTTTTAAAATTAAATTCAAATGCAATCTGACTGTTGCCATTTTTTAGAAGCAGCTATAATGATGACATTAATTCAGATGTCAGGGTAACATACCATCAGTGACCTCCTTATTAGATCATTTCCTTTCACATAAAGTAAAAAAACAACAAACGGTGGAAAAGTAGGATTCGGACACAGCAATCCCTCATTTCTTACTCACAAATCATCAATCTTTGTGTTTGTGGTCAGTGGCATGTCCAATGAGCACTAAACAAACTTCACAGAGTAGCCCAAGGTCTATCGACAGATCCTCTGTGGATTTGATTGAGTGTGTTGAAAAGCTAGGCTAGCAATATGAAGCCATCGATTTCCTGCCATATTAAAAAGGATTAAGGTAGCCATAAATGCAACTGGAAAAAGACTTAATGGGCCATACTTGTGTGCTAAACTTTACTGTCTGTTATTTTTTCCCTTTATTCAGCACCATTAATCACATTTCAACTGCGATGATGGATGGCTGTCAGTGGAGGCCGATCCGTCTTTATAGATCTCAAAGGTCTAGCTTCTTTCCATCAATATGAGAAGACGCTCACGGAAACAGGTGGATGGAACTAGAGTGAAACATTCGTCTTTTCACGTCCTCAGGCGATGGATTACCAAGGTCAAGTATCCTTCATTTCTCCCAACAACCCACTGGCCCTTGGCGTTTGATGGCATTCGGAGTCATAGTTTAATGTGGCATCTCACACTAATGAGACTCTTTAAATGGAGCCGTTTCATTGTCCCAAGTATTTATCACACCGATATCATCCCTGCTGTGAAATGTACCACATAAAGCCGCATATCACTCTAAAGCGAGGGGGATTTTCAGCGTGCCGTGACACAGAGGAAGTGCAGTCACCAGCCTCGATGCCAGAACGTCTAATGCTCCGTGAGAATTCTCAGGGAGTTTAAAAGGACTTTCGATTGCTACAGGGATGAATCTGGCCTGCTTTCCCCCCTCGCAGTGACATTAAACTTCTCCCAACATGACTCTACTGAACATGATTGTCCCTGACATTTCCAGCAACGGGCTTCTAAGAGACAAATCATGCATCCTCTCTCTGTCGTACAGCAACCAGGAGCCAGGCATACAAGAGTTTATTACACCGAACCCAGAGAGGTGAAGATACAGTAAATCCATTGAGCTGGGAGAAAATGGTAAGTGAGAGAATGAGTGTGAGAGAGAGAGAGAGTAGTAGACAGACACACAGACAAAAAGCAAGAAAATGAGGGAGAGAGGCTGCTGCCAGACCCCAAGCGCTCCCTAAAGGTATGTTGTATATTTCATACTGTTATGAGACACTCTGAACGGTATTAATTCAATCCTAGCCGCTGCTGCTCCTGTCAGCTCTCTTACACAACAACCACACACAGAGAAACTACACTGTAACACACTCAGGCACAAATAGTAGCAAGCAACACACTGACATACACAGCTATGCACACACACATACACACATATACACACAAAACAATCACACACATAGCAAGACAACCTGATACACAAAATATATATATATATATATATATATATATATATATATATATATATATATAGTGTATATTGATATATATGTATATGGATATATACCATCTATATATCCATATATACCCATTTAAGGATATATATTTTTATGTGTATATTCATATTTGGTAATGTATATTTGGGCACTTTAAAAAGAAAATTACGCTAAACTTTACTCACCCTCAAGCCACCCTAGGTGTATATGATTGTCTTCTTTCTGATGAACACAATCAGAGTTATATTAATAAATATCCTGATGCATCTGAGCTTTATAATATTAGTAGTGAACAGGACCAATGAGTGAGAAGCTCAAGAAAGTGCATCCATCCATCATAAACGTACTCCACGTGGCTCCGGGGGGTTAATAAAGGCCTTCTGAAGTGAAGAGATGCATTTGTGTAAGAAAAATATCTATAACAAGTTACAAAGTAAAATATCTAGCTTCCACCAGACCGCCTTCCATATTCAACTTACGAAGAAAGTGTAACGCCTCTCACAGTTCAAAATGCTTACACTACATCCTACACCTTCTGTATTCAACTTACAAAAAAATAATTACTGATGTGACGTCAGTTACGCTTTTTTCATAAGCTGAATACATAAGGTGTAGGATAGCTAGATATTTTACATTATAACTTGTTAAATATGGATATTTTTCTTACACAAACGCATCGCTTCACTTCAGAAGGCCTTTATTAACCCCCCAGATCCATGTGGAGTACGTTTATGATGGATGGATGGATGGATGGATGGATGGATGGATGGATGGATGGATGGATGGATGGATAGATGGATGGATGTGGATGGATGGATGCACTTTCTTCAGGTTCATACTCATTGGTCCTGTTCACTGTCATTACAGATCTTGGATGTGCAGGATATTTATTTATACTCCGATTGTGTTCATCAGAAAGAAGAAAGTCATATACACCTAGTATGGCTTGAGGGTGAGTGAAGCTTGGGGTAATTTTCTTTTTAAAGTGATATCTAGCGTAGCGTCAGTTCTGGCAGGTCACGTCAGTCAAGCTTGCATCAGCTGACTCACAGGTGACTTGCGTCTAGGAATACGACGCCTATCACGGCATCTATATATAAGCTCCTCAGTATTATCAGCAGCTATTGCATTTCTCAGGAGCAAATTACCCTCCTCCATCCCCAGCTCCTCCTCTCTTCAGTCAGGATGGTCTTATTATTTCCCCTGAATCAGACTAATTCTTGAAAAATGTGTATGTTAAATCATGACATTTAATGATATCTGCATGTTGGTCCTGTTCTGTTTACCCTGGGGGGTTATTGCTGCTCTCCCTGCTCTTATCCATGCTAGGCTGCATGGATGCGCAGGGAGTTCTTGCCCAGAACAGAACCATACCGCCAATACAAACTCTATGCATTATCTATCATATTTGACGATAGTGGTCCTGACAGAACTAATCCTTTAACGCAAATACTAATCAGGCAATCACATGGCAGCAACTCAATGCATTAGGCATGTACACATGGTCAAGACGATCTGCTGAAGTTCCAAGTGAGCATCAGAATGGAGAAGAAAAGTGATTTAAGTGGCTTTGAATGTAGCATGGTTGTTGGTGCCAGACGAGCTGGTCTGAGTATTTTAGAAGCTTCTGATCTACTGGGATTTTCACGCACAACCACCTCTAGGGTTTACAGAGAATGGTCTGAAAAAGGCAAAATATCCAGTGAGTGGCAGTTCTGTGGGTGAAAATGCCGTGTTGATGCCAGAGGTCAGAGGAGAATGGCCAGACTGGATCAATTTTGGGAATTGATATTGATATCATTCAAATTAAGATCATGATTAACAGGAAAAATCAAATCATTTTACCAAGCCATACAAAGAACCACACACAGTCATACAGCATCACACACATTTACACACACACCACACTGGGGCCGCCACACACAAAAGCACAACTGCCACACACATCTCCACACTGAGTCACACAGCATCAACTCAATCCCACAATCCCACACAGCACATCTCTTAATCCTCACTGCCACAGAGATTAAGCAGCACAGACGGAAAACTAATGCCGCTAACACCTGAGGATTCACCTGAGTACGCCATCTGCAGGTTCACAATCATGAACCCCATGCAACAATATCCCCCCCGATCACTTCATATCTGAGGTAAATACAATACTCTGTTCATGGACACTTTCTGTCTGCCAGGACAAACTGAGTATTTTTCCTACAAACCGAAGTAAACCGAAAACACCCCGGGAAGACAAACGCACACGCAACCAGCTGACATCAGCTTCCTGTCACAGTAACTTTACAGTTTGTATTCTAATACCACAACATAAAGAGGTGAAAATGTGTATGTGTGTGCAAGTGTGTGAGTCCACATTCTTTCCAGCTGGCATCCATCCTATCAGACCACAACAGCTTCTTTCCTAGTGTGCAGGAATTCAGTCTTTTTCCCATTTTTTTCACCCCGTACGGACTAATGCATAATCCCGTCAGATATTTCTGGCAGCGTCAAGTGAAAGTTAATAAACACCTCTCTATTGACTCACAAGGATTAAAAGTCATCAGGACATGTTTGCGCTCCTCGCACATGCTTTTGTGCCAGGGCCGTGCCAAACAACTTATGCCGAGATGTTTGCGACAACGAGCCCGGTTTCTGCCGCACGGGTCCCCGGTGACATGTCAAAAACCGAACGGGAAGTAATTAGCATGTTCAGTGAAGTTTCCCATGCATTTGGCGTGAAGCGCCGGGGGGATACATGCAGGATCCATGCCACTAAACATAATATATTCATCCAGGTCCATGCTCCAGATTTGCTCAAAAACACATTTCATAATGGCACATGACTACAGACGTGGCATAAATCTTTATGCTTTTTTTAAACAAAACAAGAGCTAGACATTAGAAATCTGTAGGGCCTGAATACCATTTGAATTCCTCCTTTAATCTCCCTGCATTATTGCAGCAGCAGTGCTGGAAAATAACATACATTTTCACCATTTTACAGAACGTATAATAATCTTGTAATGGTACTCCACAATATCCACCCCGCCTCCCTCTGACAGACATTTTGAATATGTTTTGACTCCAGGGAAATCACACGGTCTTTAGTAAAAGCATTAAAGGCCTCCCAGCTTGTGCTGCTCAAGAGCATCTCACTCTCTGTCGGCCCCTGAGGGTCACGAGACTCTTGTGGTCTCTAACCCTCCTCAGGTACGACTCAGTACAGAAAACGGTAAGACTCGGAGGCAGCGCTATGGCAACAGCAGAGCCAGGCATTAAGATTCTGGTGGCGTTCCGATCGCGAGCACACCAGTCGCAGGTTTCTCGGGGAATCTCCTCCAGGCTGCGCTTCCAAGGTGAGTGCGCACGCTCCTTAGGAGTTGGGAGCGAGAGATAGCGGCCAGAAGCTATTAAAATATGGGCAGGAATTTCTGTTATCTGCCTAACGGGAGGCTGTGACGGCGGCTTTGTGTTATTACAGAGATAAAATGCACAGCCGCTTGGAGAGCAAGGGGGAGCGAGAAAGGGAGGAGGAGGAGGGTAGTGGTGGTGGAAGAGGAAGGGAGGGTGTTGGAAGCTCAGATTTATAGAACTAGGGAAGCTTAAGGTTATTAAATCTGAAGATTACTAGAGTGCAAAATTGTTGGAGGTTTTTATTTTTTGACGAGAACTTGAGGGATTTAGTCCAGTATTTAGCAGAGGACTTTAACGGCCAGTGATATAATTCACAATTATTTTCCCTCTTGTCTTTCTTGCTCCCTGTCTTGTCTTTTTCACTGTTCATTAATATGAAAATGAACCACTTATGAAACTGTTCCTCAATTCTTTCTTATCTGCTGTAGGTCTTTCTGCAGTGACGGGGCCACACGTACAGCGCAGATACTGTAAATACAACAGAGATAACAAGTATAAATACACTGAAAAGAAAATCACT